>NC_133771.1:127791893-127827315 GCF_003597395.2 Chelonoidis abingdonii
GAGCTGACAGTGGAGAGGCTGTGCTGCTGGAGATCTATGGATGTACAAGCGTTATCAGACACCAAGAGGAAGCCCTGTGGTGAGGATAAAGAAGGTGTTTGGAGAGCCATGGGGAAGTAGCCCAGGGAGTTGTAGCTGTCATGCAGCTGTTACAAGAGGCACTATAGCAGTGCAATTCCACCGGGCCCTGGGCTAGAACCCGGAGTAGCGGATGGGCTGGGTTTCCCCCCAAACCTCCCAGCTCCTGATCAGACAGCAGGGAGGCAGTGTTCTAGACTGTGGGGAAGATCACTGAGTGACAAATCTGCCAAATAAGCGCAGGCTCCACAAAGGTAGAGGAGGACTTTGTCACATTTTATATCCTCCTGTCATCTGTACAATTTTCACTATTGTAAGCTTCTTTTTTGCATTTTAAAATCAGCAAGATTTCACTGTTAAGCCAACTGGTTGCCTGCCACATTACTATTCTCTGTACACATCGGGATCAGATTTTTCTTCGGCAACTTCAAATAAGGATTCTTTAAAATACAGCCAGCTCTCCTGGACTCCTGTTCCCCTCACGTTATTCTCCCACGGGAATCCTGCCCATCAGTTTCCCTGAGGAGTCAGAGTCTGCTTTTCTGAAGTCCCGGTCCGTTGTGCTGCTCTCCTTTCTCCTTGTGTCAGGATCCTGAACTTGACCATCTCATGGTCACTGCCTCCCAGGTTCCCATCCCACTTTTGCTCCCCTACTACTTCTTACCGGGTTATGAGCAGGAGGTCTAGAAGAGCTTGCCCCTAGTTGGTTCCTCCATAGCACTTGCACCAGGAAATTATCCTCTACACTTTCCAAAAACTTCCTGGATTGTCTGTGCACCACTGTATTGCTCTCCCAGCAGATATCAGGGTGATTAAAGTCTCCCATGAGAACCAGGGCCTGTGATCTAGTAACTTCTGCTAGTTGCCGGAAGAAAGACTTGTCCATCTCATCCCCCTGAGTCTGGTGGTCTATAGCAGACTCCCACCACGACATCACCGTTGTTGCTCACACTTGTAAACTTAATCCAGAGACTCTCCAGTTTTTCTGCAGTTTCATACCAGAGCTCTAAGCAGTCATAACCCCCTCTTACATACAGTGCAACTCCCCCACCTTTTCTGCCCTGCCTATCCTTCCTGAACAGTTGATATCCATCCATGACAGTACTCCAATCATGTGAGTTATGCCACAAAGTCTCTGTTATTCCAATCACATCATAGTTCCTTGACTGTGCCAGGATGCCAGTTCTCCCTGCTTGTTTCCCAGGCTTTTTGCATTTGTGTATAAGCACTTAAGATAACTCGCTGATTGTCCCACTTCCTCAGTCTGAGACAGGAGTCCTCCCCTCTTGCACACTCCTGCTCGTGCTTCCTCCTGGTATTCCATTTCCCCACTTACCTCAGGGCTTTGTTCTCCTTCCCCGAGTCCTACTTTTTGTTCAGCCAATCGCTAAGACAAACAAGTTTGTTTACATTTACAAGAGATACTGCTGCCTGCTTCTTATTTACAATGTCACCTGAAAGTGAGAACAGATATTTACATGGCACTTTTGTAGCTGGCATTGCAAGGTATTTATGTGCTAAATATCCTAAACATTCATATGCCCCTTCATGCTGTGGCCACCATTCCAGAGAACATGGCTTCCATCCTGATGACACTCGTTCAAAAAAATTCATTATTAAATTTGTGACTCAACTCCCTGGAGGAGAATTGTATATCTCCTTCTTTGTGTTTTACTCACATTCTGCCAGATATTTCACATTGCAGCAGTGTCAGAAGATGACCTAGCACATGTTGTTCGTTTCAAGAAAACTTTCTCTGCAGATTTGACAAAACGCAAAGAAGGTACTAACGTGAGATTTCTAAAAATAGTTACAGCACTCGACCTAAGGTTTAAGAATCTGAAGTGCCCTCCAAAATCTGAGAGGGAAGAGGTGTGGAGCATGCTTTCAGGAGTCTTAAAATAGCAGCACTCCAATGTGGAAACTACAGAAAAAGAAAATCAATTTTCTGCTGGTGGCATCTGAATCAGATGATGAAAATGAATGTGCATCGATCTGCTCTGCTTTGGATCGTTATCGAGCAGACCCCATCATCAGCATGGATGCATGTCCTCTGGAATGGTGGTGGAAGCATGAAGGGACATATGAATGTTTACCGCTTCTGGCATGTAATATCTTGCAACACTGGCTATAACAGTGCTATGCGAACACCTGTTCTCACTTTCAGGTGACATTGTAAACAAGAAGCAGGCAGCATTATCTCTTGCAAATGTAAACAAACTTCTCTGTCTGTGCAATTGGCTGAACAAGAAGTAGGACTGAGTGGACTTGTAGACTCTAAGGTTCTACGTTGTTTTATTTTTGAATGTAGTTATTCTTTTTTACATAATTCTACATCTGTAAGTTGTACTTTCACGATAAAGAGACTGCACTACAGTATTTTTGAGGTGAATTGAAATACTATTTCTTTTGTTTCTTATTTACAGTTCAAATATTTGTAATAAAAATAAATATAAAGTGAGCAGAGTATACTTTGTATTCTGTGTTGTAATTGAAATCAATGTATTTGAAAATGTAGAAAACATCCAAAATATTTAAATAAATGGTATTCTATTATTTAACAGTACGATTAATCGTGATTAATTTTTTTAACCGTGCAATTAATTTTTACTAATCTTTTTAATCACTTAGCATCCCTCGTTGAAATACAACCTGTTACAATAATTCAAAGTAGAATACACACTTTGCTGTGACATGAAAGTCACTGCTTTAGCTATAAACTTCTGAAACCTTTTGTAATTTTTAAGTTACACTTTTTTTCATGGCAAACAAAAGTATACAATAGCATAAAATGCCACTTTCTTTCATGCAACATTCAACAGACCAATCCATCTATCCACACAGAAGACATTAAACATCCTTACATTATGATTACATTATTATGATTATGATTATATTATTTTATTATATAAAATCATTGTATTATTAAGCTTTCAGCTATCATCAGAGCAGTATGACTTAAAGGTAAATATGTAACTCTCAAAAGTGATATTTATTCACGGTAATACAGGTTTTCTATAGCGAACACTGAAGATTTGGTTAAATGGAACATAAAACAAAACAATTTGTTGATATATACTAATTAATAAACTGCCTTTTGGCTTACTTATAATGGTTTTCCATCATAGACAAATTAGACAAACTCAGTAATGGACTTCAATATTTTCATTCAGCCATAGATAAATGATTTGGGGAAAGTCCCAATTTTGAGCTTTTCTTTTGTCACAAAGAGGTCTAATAATTTACTGTTCAGAAAAACAAAACTATTGCCCATGGGTCTAAACCTCTGATAATCTACTAATGTTGGGGGGGAATGCAATACATGGATAGTTACCAGACATATAGGTTTCTTTAAAAGCCATACAGATTAAATTGCACGAGTGTGATGAATAAACAATAAGTAAATAAATAATCCCTTTTTAATGGGATCCCTGTGTAATGACTTATGACTTCAGAAGTTAAAACTCATAGTTGACCACACAAAAAAAATAAAAAATAATAAAAAATAATTGAAAAGCAAGAACTTTGGAAACTTTAAACTTTCACAAATCTAATTAATATCACGAAGTTTAGGAACAACTCTAAAGTTTAATTTTATAAGTATAAATTGAAGAGCTTCTGCCCTCCCCTCTTTACCAAATGCAGATGTATACTTTTGGATGGATTTAGAGTATATATTGCATATAGGCCCCTTATTTAGCCAAAACTCCCTCTGAATGGGGTTATAAAATACCCGAGTAAGGAATCCAGGATTGAGCCTACAAATGACCACCAAATTTATTCCAAAATATTACATAACCCATACATCTGAAGGCTAACCTTTGACTTGGTGCTGAGTGCAATGCATCCACATTGTAGAGCATAAGGGGAAAAAATCATAAGAACATAAGAACGGCCGTACCGGATCAGACCAAAGGTCCATCTAGCCCAGTATCTGTCTACCGACAGTGGCCAATCCCAGGTGCCCCAGAGGAAGTGAACCTAATAGGCAATGATCAAGTGATCTCTCTTCTGCCATCCATCTCCATCCTCTGACGAACAGAGGCTAGGGACACCATTCTTTACCCATCCTGGCTAACAGCCATTTATGGACTTAATCACCATGAATTTATCCAGTTCTCTTTCAGTACTCCAATCATGTGAGTTATGCCAACAAAGTCTCTGTTATTCCAATCACATCATAGTTCCTTGACTGTGCCAGGATGCCAGTTCTCCCTGCTTGTTTCCCAGGCTTTTTGCATTTGTGTATAAGCACTTAAGATAACTCGCTGATTGTCCCACTTCTCAGTCTGAGACAGGAGTCCTCCCCTCTTGCACACTCCTGCTCCGTGCTTCTCCTGGTATTCCATTTCCCACTTACCTCAGGGCTTTGTTCTCCTTCCCCGAGTCCTACTTTTTGTTCAGCAATCGCTAAGACAAACAAGTTTGTTTACATTTACAAGAGATACTGCTGCCTGCTTCTTATTTACAATGTCACCTGAAAGTGAGAACAGATATTTACATGGCACTTTTGTAGCTGGCATTGCAAGGTATTTTATGTGCTAAATATCCTAAACATTCATATGCCCCTTAATGCTGTGGCCACCATTCCAGAGAACATGGCTTCCATCCTGATGACACTCGTTCAAAAAAATCATTATTAAATTTGTGACTCAACTCCCTGGAGGAGAATTGTATATCTCCTTCTTTGTGTTTTACTCACATTCTGCCAGATATTTCACATTGCAGCAGTGTCAGAAGATGACCTAGCACATGTGTTCGTTTCAAGAAACTTTCTCTGCAGATTTGACAAAACGCAAAGAAGGTACTAACGTGAGATTTCTAAAAATAGTTACAGCACTCGACCTAAGGTTTAAGAATCTGAAGTGCCCTCCAAAATCTGAGAGGGAAGAGTGTGGAGCATGCTTTCAGGAGTCTTAAAATAGCAGCACTCCAATGTGGAAACTACAGAAAAAGAAAATCAATTTTCTGCTGGTGGCATCTGAATCAGATGATGAAAAGAATGTGCATCGATCTGCTCTGCTTTGGATCGTTATCGAGCAGACCCCATCATCGCATAGGATGCATGTCCTCTGGAATGGTGGTGGAAGCATGAAGGGACATATGAATGTTTACCGCTTCTGGCATGTAATATCTTGCAACACTGGCTATAACAGTGCTATGCGAACACCTGTTCTCACTTTCAGGTGACATTGTAAACAAGAAGCAGGCACATTATCTCTTGCAAATGTAAACAAACTTCTCTGTCTGTGCAATTGGCTGAACAAAGAAGTAGGACTGAGTGGACTTGTAGACTCTAAGGTTCTACGTTGTTTTATTTTTGAATGTAGTTATTCTTTTTTAACATAATTCTACATCTGTAAGTTGTACTTTCCACGATAAAGAGACTGCACTACAGTATTTTTGAGGTGAATTGAAATACTATTTCTTTTGTTCTTATTTACAGTTCAAATATTTGTAATAAAAATAAATATAAAGTGAGCAGAGTATACTGTATTCTGTGTTGTAATTGAAATCAATGTATTTGAAAATGTAGAAAACATCCAAAATATTTAAATAAATGGTATTCTATTATTTAACAGTACGATTAATCGTGATTAATTTTTTTAACCGTGCAATTAATTTTTACTAATCTTTTTATCACTTAGCATCCCTCGTGAAATACAACCTGTTACAATAATTCAAAGTAGAATACACACTTTTGCTGTGACATGAAAGTCACTGCTTTAGCTATAAACTTCTGAAACCTTTTGTAATTTTTAAGTTACACTTTTTTTCATGGCAAACAAAAGTATACAATAGCATAAAATGCCACTTTCTTTCATGCAACATTCAACAGACCAATCCATCTATCCACACAGAAGACATTAAACATCCTTACATTATGATTACATTATTATGATTATGATTATATTATTTTATTATATAAAATCATTGTATTATTAAGCTTTCAGCTATCATCAGAGAGCTATGACTTAAAGGTAAATATGTAACTCTCAAAAGTGATATTTATTCACGGTAATACAGGTTTTCTATAGCGAACACTGAAGATTTGGTTAAATGGAACATAAAACAAAACAATTTGTTGATATATACTAATTAATAAACTGCCTTTTGGCTACTTATAATGGTTTTCCATCATAGACAAATTAGACAAACTCAGTAATGGACTTCAATATTTTCATTCAGCCATAGATAAATGATTTGGGGAAAGTCCCAATTTGGAGCTTTTTCTTTGTCACAAGAGGTCTATATATACTGTTCAGAAAAACAAACTATTGCCATGGGTCTAAACCTCTGATAATCTACTAATGTGGGGGGAATGCAATACTGGATAGTTACCAGACATATAGGTTTCTTTAAAAGCCATACAGATTAAATTGCACGAGTGTGTGAATAAACAATAAGTAAATAAATCCTTTTTAATGGATCCCTGTGTAATGATATGACTTCAAGTTTAAATCATAGTTGACCACACAAAAAAAAAACTAAGTAAAAAATAATTGAAAGCGAACTTTTGGAACTTTAACTTTCACAAATCGAATTAAATCACTGAATTAGGAACACAACTTAAAAAGTTTAATTTATAAGTATAAATTTGCATATGAACTATATGCAACTCACTTTATCACTACAAATGCAATGATATGATGTTTATTTGATGATAAATATAGGCTTTACCAATCACGCGTCTCATTACTTTGGGATGGTCAATAAAACCCTATTAGACAGGGGTTATAAAATACCCGAGTAAGGAATCCGGATTGAGCCTACAAATGACCCCAAATTTATTCCAAAATATATACATAACCCATACATCTGAAGGCTAACTTTGACTTGGTGCTGAGTGCAATGCATCCACATTGTAGAGCATAAGGGGAAAAATCATAAGAACATAAGAAGGCCGTACCGGATCAGACCAAAGGTCCATCTAGCCCAGTATCTGTCTACCGACAGTGGCCAATCCCAGGTGCCCCAGAGGAAGTGAACCTAATAGGCAATGATCAAGTGATCTCTCTTCTGCCATCCATCTCCATCCTCGACGAACAGAGGCTAGGGACACCATTCTTTACCCATCCTGGCTAACAGCCATTTATGGACTTAATCACCATGAATTTATCCAGTTCTCTTTTAAACACTATTATAGTCCTAGCCTTCAGGTAAGGAGTTGCACAAGTTGACCGCGCTGTGTTAGGAAGAACTTCCTTTTATTTGTTTTAAACCTTCTGCCTATTAATTTCATTTGGTGACCCTAGTTCTTGTATTATGGGGATAAGTAAATAACTTTCCTTATCCACTTTCTCAACATCACTCATGATTTTATATACCTCTATCATATTCCCCCTTAGTCTCCTCTTTCCAAGCTGAAGAGTCCTAGCCTCTTTAATCTTTCCTCATATGGGACCCTCTCCAAACCCCTAATCATTTTAGTTGCCCTTTTCTGAACCTTTTCAATTGCTAAAATATCTTTTTGAGGTGAGGGGACCACATCTGTACACAGTATTCGAGATATGGCGTACCATGGATTTATATAAGGCAATAATATATTCTCAGTCTTATTCTCTATCCCCTTTTTAATGATTCCTAACATTCTGTTTGCTTGTTTGACCGCCTCTGCCACACTGCGTGGAAATCTTCAGAGAACTTCTATGATGACTCCAAGATCTTTTTTCTGACTCGTTTTAGCAATTAAGCCCCATACATTGTATGTATAGTTGGGGTTATTTTTCCAGTGTGAATTACTTTACATTTATCCACATTACATTTTATTTGCCATTTTGTTGCCAATCACTTAGTTTTGTGACATCTTTTTGAAGTTCTTCACAATCTGCTTTGGTCTTAACTATCTTGAGTAGTTTAGTATCACTGCAAACTTTGCCACCTCACTGTTTACCCCCTTTCTCCAGATCATTTATGAATAAATTGAACAGAATTGGTCCTAGGACTGACCCGGGGAACACCACTAGTTACCCCTCTCCATTCTGAAATTTACCATTAATTCCTACCTTTTTTCCCTGTCTTTTAACGCAGTTCTCAATCCATGAAAGGACCTTCCCTTTTATCCCATGACAGCTTAATTTACATAAGAGCCTTTGGTGAGGGACCATGTCAAAGGCTTTCTGGAAATCTAAATACACTATGTCCACTGGATCCCCCTTGTCCACATGTCTGTTGACCCCTTCAAAGAACTCTAATAGATTAGTAAGACATGATTTCCCTTTACAGAAAATATGTTGACTATTGCTCAACAGTTTATGTTTTTCCGTGTGTATGACAATTTTATTCTTAACTATTGTTTCGACTAATTTGGCCGGTACTGATGTTAGACTTACCGGTCTGTAATTGCCGGGATCACCTCCAGAGCCCTTTTTAAATATTGGCGTTACATTAGCTAACTTCCAGTCATTGGGTACCGAAGCCAATTTAAAGGACAGGTTACAAGCCAACAACAACAAGCCTTACAAAACAGCACATTTAAAAAAAAAATACAGAACATACTAGACTACTTGGCAGTATTTACAACAATTAATTACCAAACTCTTATGTCCCAGCCTTAAGTACCTGCATAGGTGAAGGCACACAACCTATAACAGATGAGATCCTTCTTCTTAGAGCCTTGCAATCTGACCCGAACCCCACAGGACCGGACTACAAATGTCTTGGTTAGGGTGGAAAACAACCAGACACTTTCAGGCATGGTTCATCTTGCCCGAGGCACCGGTATAAGGGCAGATGCGTGCCTCACTCCTGTTAGCTGCCATCACCTTACTGCTCTGTGTGTGTTGTGGTCTGGAGTGAGTGTGAATGCCAAAAAGTGGCAGCACCTCTTACTCTCCAGCACCCATGCAGTGCAGCAGGGGGAAGAGGATGGCAGGAACAGGACACATAGCTACCACCAGGCTGACCTCAGGCAGGTGAAGGAGAACCAACTACAAGGGAAGAAGGCAAGGCAGTGTCAGCTCAGGTTTGTGGGGAAGGATCAGTGTTGTTCAAAATATGACTCGAGTCTCCCACTTGGATCGGGTCAGGTTGGCTTGGGCCTAAAATGTAGGCCCCAGCAGACCTCTTCTTCTCAAACCTAGGCAACTGTTTTTCCATCTCAAAGCTCTGATCTGTGAAGTTATACACAGCTCAGTCCTCTGCCTCATATTATTCGACATCTATCTGAAGCCATTACGAGAGCAGTACATAGACAACACCAATCTCCCAGCTTTCTCAAAGCTTAGGCAAAGTCAAGATCCAAATGAATAGCGCTGGCTTAAGTTGAACTCACACAAAAATGAGGTGATTTTGGTAGGAAAAGGGATACACTTTGAAGAATATGCCTCCTCTATAACATTCCCCATTATCACAAGCATCTGCCCTCAGATTGTTAAATTAGCCCAAGGCCTCATGGTTTTCAATGACAGTAGATGACCAAATTGCCACAGTGGAAATAAATGCCGACTTTCTTTTGTGACTGGTCACAAGACTGAGTTCCATCCTATCATTCCCCGATCTGGCTATGGTGATCAATACATTTAGGACCTCCAGGATGGATTACTGCAACTCACTGGACCTAATTCTCCCTTGCCTGGCACTTTGTGTAGCTTCAACTGGTACACAATGCAGTAGCAACACAGGTCACTGTGAACACATCCCCCACTGCTACACTCTCTGCACTAGCTCCCCATCGAACACAGAGACCAGTTAAGTATCTGTCCTGATTTTAAAGCCCTCCAGTATATTGAACTTTGCTACCTGAGAGACTCCTTCCACAACTATGATCACCACCAACAGCTAGAAAATTAAATTAGAACTAGACTAGAACAATTAAACTGTAGACCAATAAGAACTGGTTCATGAGTGCAGGAAACAGAACTTTCACAGGGACTAGACATAGTCTATGGAATTAATTCCTGCAGGAAAAAAGAATGACCACCAACTAACCAATTTCAGAACTAAATGTGGCATTCATTTCACCAAGTTAGCTTTTCTTCAGTAATAAATCTACACATATACACTCTCACATATTAGTTTATTGCATTGTTTATGTTAATCAGGCTATTCCTTTTATAGTTTGAGGGTGAAGAGAGAGAGAGATTATTATTATCTCTGTTTTAAAAGCTGAATAGCTGCTTAGGTACCAAAGACAGTGGACTATAAAGCTCCAATTCAACAAGGTATTTAATCACATGCCTAACTTTAATCCCATGTGTTATTTCAATGGAACTACTTACACAACTAAAACTAGACATGTGCTTAAGTATCTTGCTGAACTGGGGCCTAAACTGATTGATTTCACAGAGTGATTAAATGAAATAGACAAAATACATACAATATAAAGAAGATATTCCTGATGATGTCTTGGGCATAGTTCCATTAGAATTAATGTTTTCGTTGTTTTCACATATTACAAATTTAAAGTCAAATAATAATCTGTGCATCTCAGATTAGAACCTGGCCTATTTGGGCCTTAACCAAAGCATACTGAAATCCATGAAGATACTTTCACTGAGTTCAATGAGCTCTGAATCCCTGTGTTATGTGCTTTAGAGAATCGGACTGATTTGTATCTTAATCATAGTATATCAAGATCTTTCACAGTCAACGAAAGAAATGGTACATTTTTAACTTTTTACTATTTTCTGGAGCACATTTCTTCCTGCTGTGATGACTTCTTTGTGTTCATTGCCATATTATGTTAAAATCTTATTTTTTTATTCTAAATAGATGGGGGGGCTATGTATTTTTAGTGTGCCTTTAAAATCTGTTTTGTTTTTTGCTTTATTTTAGATATACCAAACAGTGCAAGAAAGGTTTAGTTTGAACTTTTGGGGGCCCTTCTGCATATAATGACAACATCAGCTACCTAGCACAATAGCTCTGACAGTGGGATTCTGTTCTTTATTGGCAGCAGGTTATTTATTACAAGGATAAGATTTCTTTGGATGTAATTCAAAAAGCTAAGCATGATATTCAAACAGTCTGCCCTCTGTCCTTGAATGCAACATTAACAGACCACATGTTTTGAATAACTTAGCACCCACTAATAAATAAATTATTTATACACACAGAGAGGTATTCCTCATAAATAATAGTGTTGTATAGTGAATGTATCTGCATTTTATTATTGCAGACAGAAATAAATCTGCAATGATTCATAAGGGAAAATACTATGTGTATATGGAAAGTCCATTTCCTTAGCCCCTACTGTTAACTTATGTTGCATACACATGGCTGTCATGTAAAACAGAAATTAACAAACATGTGTGCTGCTTTTTCTTCTTTTTTGTTTTTAAAGAACCATCTTCAAGGGGTAGGTTCTTACACCACATCAGATGAAAATGTGATTGTTTTTTGTGGCTTCTCTTCTGCTGCAGATTAGGCACATTAAAAAGACATAGCTGTCTATCTCAGTGTACACATGCCACAGCAAAATGTGTGTTATTTACTGATAAAAAACACGACAGCAACTGAAAAACAGGACTTAGTCTGTCAGTCAAATTAGGGAGGCAGAATATCTTCCATGCCAACTGATTACTGTCTGAGTCTAAGTGTGGCGAACTGCTAGATCAATTATAATGGTACAGAAGAGGAAATATGAAGACAGATTGGCTTAATTCTAAATAGAAGCATCAGTAAAATAGAAACCCAGAGACATTTTGATACAGCAGCCAATTACTTAAAATGAATCTTTGGCCTATGCTGCAGTTTTTATGTACATTGTTTCCTTTTATACACAGGATTAAAAAAAGGACATCTACATACTATGGCATATTTCAGATGTAAATAACAACCATATATGGATGTCACTGATAAAAATCTACGTAAATATGCCACTGAGAAAGGCGCTTTTCTGAACTAAGTTTTTTGCGACAAAGGCCCAGGAATATAGCCAGATAATTTAGTATGCAGGCAAATCAACCAATAACGTTTAAGAGAATTTCATCACATTGACACATTGATGCGCTCTCTGCCTCTTTTTTCTGTTCTGCTATAATTAGTCACAGCAAAAAGAGAGGATTAGACCTTCTCTGACATCCAACTTTCTCCCCTAGTGTTAATTATTCTATTAGTGTTTATTATTCTATGACTTACATCTCCCAACACTAGAATAAGAAGGATGGCAGTTTTATTAATAATGGGAAAATGCTGAATCAGATTCTTTGTCCTTTGAATTGCAAGTACTTATACCAGTCCCTTAATGTCCACATGGAGACCCCAGATTTTCTACAATAGAGTCCAACCATATATTCATCACAGAGCTCATAAACTAAGCATGGTCCAACCTGGTCAGTGCTTGGATGACATCTCAAAGGAAATGCTCAGGTGCTGATAAAGAGAATATTATGATACAGTAAAAGGGCTGTTCTTTCTGAGTGGTGTTGAATTCATGATCATATACAGTGCTAAGTGACACTGTGCTGAATGAGACATAAAAACTGAGACCGCAGAGATCCCATAGCACTTTTTACAAGAATAGCAGTATGAATCCTTCTCAGTGTCTGGCCAAACTGAAAGTGAATAATTATATTCTGACTTTCCAAGTAATTCCTCAAGTAATATTAAATGGAGAAGTAATTCTTAACATAATTTCCTAAAAGCTGTTCTGCATTGCTGCTGGCATATAAGGATGCTCCAAAGATGTCTGCATTTCAGTCATGGGTCATTGATTCCTATTTTAAAGAGTTTGAGGATTCATCGGAATAAAAATTACAATATACATTTAAAGATATTGGATCCAATACAGTTGCATTGGTGTAAATCAGTACAATATTTGGTCCATTATTTTGCAGCTTGCTGGATTAAAACTATTAAAAAGATGCAGTATTATAGTTCTTAAAGCTATTTACCACTGTTACTATTTTCTGTTACTATTTACCATTTTCACTGAGAAACCAACCTTGAAGAGAGTCTATTCCAAGTCCTAAGGGACACATTTTCTCTATTTCTGTAGGTAGCGAGACACTGAGATATGGTAAAAAGTCTAAAGGAGCAGTGATATGAAGAATTTAGGGTTCCTGATTCATTAGGAAGGAAACTCTTCCTTAGCAGAAAAATGGTGTTTATAGAGAATGAACATTAGATTTTCAGAAAGATATTCTCAAAATATTATATTCTCCCATTTTTTATTAAATACTGAATGTTGGTACATGAAAAAATGTATTTCCATACTTTAAATGCACCCAATATTACCCCAATATATTTATTATGCATCAAATTCTCTCTCCAATAAACAAATATTAGAAGTAAATCATCAACCTACATTAAATGGATTGAAAACTGATTAAGTGAAATCACAAAAAATAATTGTAAATGGGGAATCATCATCCAATGAAGGTGTTCTTAGTTGGTTGGACAGAGATCTGTTCTTGGCCCAATGCTATTTGATATCTTTATTAATATCAGAAGGAAAATATAAAATCATTGCTGGTAAAATTTGCACATGACAAAAATTGGTGGTTTGATAAATAAAGATAGGGGAAGGTCAATTATATGAACAGATCTGGATCACTTGGTAAAGTGAGCTCATTTGAACAACATGCACTTTAACTCAGCCAAATGTAAAGTCATGTATCTCAGAACAAACAACACTCTTGGGCTCAGAAGGACCCTGTATGGGGGAGGGGAGACCTAGAGAGCTCAATTCAGAAGCTGGTCTCATTGATTTGGTCATTAGATAGACACATAGTTGGGCCTTTCTGTTCTTCCTAGCTTTGGAGCTGAAGGACTTGCAGACTGCATATTTACTGGGAATGTGGCTCTTTCCCAGATGGAGACACTCCAAGTGTCCATCTGAAGCTGCGATTGCTCCTCTGCACAAAGGGCAGCATTTAAACCCAGGTGAACTGAATGATGCCTCCTTAATAGGATAACTGCTTGAGAGTTACCATCAAGGAGAAAGGAAAGTTACTTAATATATACAATAACCGGAGTTCTTTGAGATGTGTTATCCATATGCCCATTCTATGACCTGTCCTTCCATCCCCTTTACCTCAGAGTCCACTTCTAGGAGTTCTGTGGTAAGAAGGAACTGGTCAATGGGCACGCCTCACCCTTATATGCCCTTGCAATGGAGCACGAGGACAGAAGAGCACATGCACGACATACGGGTAACTGCTGTCCAAAAACACTCCAATCTCTGTCATGATCAGTGGATAACATATCTCAAAGAATTCCAATTACTGTACACAGTAAGTAATTTTCCTTTCTTTGAGCAATAGGATGTCAGTCGGAGAGAGCACGTTTCCTGTGACCCTTAGGAGCTGTGGAACTGCTTCTCAGGCCTGAGGGCCTGCAGTAGACCCAGCCTCTGCGCAACCTAATAAGTGCACCTGGTACACAGTAGGCTGCCTGGTTGTTTCCTGCCTTGTTTCTGCCTTGCTCAAGCCCTGCTCCTGACGTGGCCCCAGCCTTGCTTCACTCTGGGAAACCCAACTCTGACCTTGGGCTACACTTTCTGACTTCTCACTCTACCTCTGTCCCTTGTCTCAGGTACAACAGATTTTTTTAATTATTTTTTCTCAGATAGTAGAAAAATAAAGAGAAGTTGCAGAAAAAAGAAATGGACATGTTGAATCACCCAAAATCCCCGAAAGGTCATGCAAATCATTTTTGGCCACGAGGTGTACTTGAATGAGGAAAGTTGAGTGTGGGAGACTTAAATCTTGTCAACCCTTGAGAATTTTTACAAGTAATTAAGAACGGCCATACTGGGTCATATCAATTGTCCATCAAGCCCAGTTTCCCATCTTTTGACGGTGGCCAATGCTAGATGCTTCAGAGGAAATGAACAGAACAGATAATCATAAAGTGATCCTTCCCCAGTTGCCGATTCCCATCTTCTGGCAAACAGAGGCTAGGGACACCCAGAGCATGGTTTTGCATCCCTGCCCATCCTGGTGAATAGTCACTGATGGACCTATCCTCCATGAACTTATCTAATTTTTTTTTGAATCCTGTTATAGTCTTGGCCATTGTCTGGCAAAAAGTTCCACAGGTTGACTGTGTGTTGTGTCAAGAAATACTTTCTTATGTTTGTTTTCATTTGGTGACCCCTAGTTCTTGTGTTATGAGGATAAAATAACATTTCCTTATGTACCTTCTCCACACAGTCATGATTTTGTAGACCTTTATCATATCCCCCCCCCTTAGTCATCTCTTTTCCAAGCTGAAAAGTCCCAGTCTTATTAATCTCTCCTCAGATGGAAGCCGTTCCTTAATCATTTTGTTGCCGTTTTCTGTACCTTTTCCAATTCCAATATATCTTTTCTGAGATGAGGTGACCACATCTGCATGCAGTATTCAAGATATGGGCATATGATGTATTTATATAGAGGCAATATGATATTTTCTGTCTTATTATCTATCCCTTTCCTGATTGTTCCCAACTTTCTGTTCGCTTTTCTGACTGCTGCTGCTGCACATTGAGTAGATGTTTTCAGAGAACTATCCACAATGACTCCAGATCTCTTCCTTGAGTTCCCAGCAGTACCAATCCTAGCATCATTGGGAGCTTGAGTATAGCTCTGGCAGCCATTTTCAGCATTGTGTCAATTAACCCTACTCAACGCAAGTTGGGCTGACAGAGTGCTGAAAGGCTGCCAAATCCAGAGAGCTCTATATGCAGTTGTTCTCAGTACTGCTGGGGCTGGTGAAGTTTAACTGCTGTTATCAACTACAGGAATTTTTTTGTAAAATTTTTCTACTATAACAAGGCTTTACTGTGCTGAGAACTGCATTTGTATTTCAACATTTTATTGGAGACTAGTGTGAAATGGGCATATAATTTGGCACATTGCACCATTTCCTCCCTTTCTGCCTGTTTTTCCCGCAGGAAGTGGTGATCTGCCCTGAATGTAGTAAAAATCTTCGTATGACACCCTTCAAAAGGTCTATTATTAATTATACAGAAACTCAGAAGAAGGTGGGAAGGACTGAGGTCTACCAACTGATTTTCTGGGATATGCCAACATGATGCTAATAGCAGACAGGGCTCTGGACTGGGACTCCAGAAAGCTGGATTCTATTTCCATTGGGTATGCCCGCAGGTGCCCTAAGTCAGCCGACTCGGGCTCGCAGGGCTTGGGCAGCAGGTCTATAAAACTACAGGGCAGATGTACGGGCTCTGACTGGAGCCCGGGCTCTGAGACCCCATGAGAGGAGAGGGTCTCAAAGCCTGGGCTCCAGGCTAAGCCCAAGCATCTATACTGCTATTTTTATCCCTGTAGCCCAAGCCGTGTGAGCCTGAGTCAATTGACTCAGGCTCTAATACTGGGTGTCACTGGGTTTTTATAGACATACCCTATGCCACTGGCCTGCATGGTAACTTCGGGATGTCACTTCCCTCCCTGTTTCTCAGTTTTCTCATCTGTAAAATGGGGATAATGATATTGCCCTCCTTTGTAAAGCACTTTGAGATTCCAAGTTTAAAAGTACTATAAGAGACCTAGGCATTATTATTAAGAGCAAGAAAGGATTTCTGTTAAGTGTTCCATAGGAAAATTAATCCTCCCACTCAGGTCTATGCCAATATGTCACTGGAGAAAATTTTTCCACTACACAAAATCTGAGTTACCTCACAAAATCTACCATTCATGTAGGCTAGCAGCAACGCGTAGTTTTTTACACCCTTAGATACCACTGGTTTCCAAATAGTACCCGGTTTTTTATTAGATCTTAAGAAAATAGTAAAGTGGGGTCTTCCTATTAAGAACTTCTATGAAAAGAGTACTCAAAATGTCAGTTAACCTATGAAAAATAAAAGCGTTCTATCTGTAATAAATATAAAAATATTGAACTGTTAAGCACCAACTTTTACATCTTTGCCAGTGATCATGAATGCAGTAATACGTGACACTGCAGCTTTGAAAGACACAGAAATAAAATGGTAACACTTCAACAGGGCAGTTAACGTATAATTATAGTGGAAACCCTATCAAATTTATTATAATGATACCTCTTCATTCTGACCATATATTAAAATAAGGAAATAGTAATGACCTGGTCATTTAAAAAATGTTTTTAACTAGAGATGGACCTGAAAAAAAGCTGGGATCAGGACATGTTTGATTTTTGGGAAAGCTTGGGCACATCTTGAGGGTTACTCATACTACCATAGCTCAAATTCCCCAACACCAAAATATTCTCAGAAACATGTCTCAGCAGAATGAAAATTAAAATGTGAATATGTAGAATACGGCACACACCTCTTTCCCTCCTACAGAAACCTCATGAGAAGCAATTTTGTACCAATTAAATGACTAAAAAACCTGTGAGACCACCAGTTCAATTATGAACTTAAAGAAAAAAAGCACAGCTATTCACCAGTGTTTGGTGTTAAGTCAATTCTGGAGACTTGTTCCTGGCTAAGAAAAAAAAATTTGTTTTCAATATTCAGATTTTTTAAAAAATCTGAAGGAAAAAATATATTCTGAACAATGAAAGACTTTCTTACAAAATAAATTATACTGCTGATGGTGACTTTTCACAGCTTGTTTGTGCGAAAGCCTGTGAAAATGAGAGGCAAAGTGGTACATATATTCCTACCTGAGTGTTTTTCCCTATTTACGGAGCTTTATGGAGAGTGAAAAAAGTAAATATTTCCTTTGTTTTGATAACTCTGACATTCAGCACAATCCTCTGAAAATCCTGAATCAAAAGGCCTCAGGGTATTAATGCAACTCACAAAGGGTGATACTGCAACATAGTGTGAGCCAGCAACTCTGCAAAGAAAGTTCCTTTGAATGGTATGTTCAAAAACCCCAGTTTATTTAGTAGCATGATATGTTCTCAGAAAGAAACAATACATCATATATAAATTAGGAAATAAATACACTATTTGTCGTTTGTCGGTAATTACCTTGTCCCTCATATTTACCTCAGGAGGCTGAAGGTAACTTTTTTTTCCCTCACTCAAATTAAAGTTACCAGACCTTCTCCTCAGTGATTTTTTTTCACTTGATGCCTGCTAGACTGATTGTATGGAGAAGTCCTACTTCTTTTGGGTTTCCCTAGCCTGACTTGTGTCTCTGGGTCTCTTTCTCACGCCCTTTTGCCCCATAGCTTCTCTCTTCAAAATGGAAAAGCAGACTCTAGCTTTGACTCCTTTGTATTTCACCTGGACCTTTGTCCAGCTGCTTCACCAGTTTCAGTTAGAGCAGAGGTCGGCAACCTTTCAGAAGTGGTGCACCGAGTCTTCATTTATTCACTCTAATTTAAGGTTTCGCATGCCAGTAATACATTTTATCATTTTTAGAAGGTCTCTTTCTATAAGTCTATAATATATAACTGAACTATTGTTGTATGTAAAGTAAATAAGGTTTTTAAAATGTTTAAGAAGCTTAATTTAGAATTAAATTAAAATGCAGAGCCCCCACCCGGACCGGTGGTCAGGGCTGGGGCAGTGTGAGTGCCATTGAAAATCAGCTTGTGTGCTGCCTTCGGCACACGTGCCTACCCCTGCGTTAGAGGGCCTCATAGATGCCTAACAGCAAAAACTGCTTCCACTCTACAAGATACTATACCCAGTGGACCTCCTGCTCCAATGACCCCTGCCACAGGACTGTAGTAGTCAACAATCACCACCATTCAAGTGCAAGTAATGCTCTGGAAAAGGAAGGTGAGGTTTTCATGTCTGAAGGTCTTCAAGTATGTTCAAAATAATATTATCAACAATATTACAAAAGAGAAACACAGTCCAAAATATATCCTGGAACTGTTGTAAATGATTAATTATTATAATAATTATTAATAATAATAAACCAACCAAAGAATGCAACAGATAAATGATTACAAGTGCCACAATGCATATTTCATTTTAGCGGGTACTTGTGGCATAAACGTAAGTACAATGCATTAATATAGTCACATATATTCTAGTTACAAGTGAAATGAGATTTTTCATCTAAGCAAATATGTTTCTGGAAGAAGTAGGGGAGTATTTAGAAGTCATCTCTACAGAGGAATTTCTGGACAAATGCATCACAAAACCGGTATACCTGAGATCTATCAATGATATTTTTATTCTCTGGACAGGTGACTTAAACTCTCTCATAGATTTCTACCACAAGTTCAACAACCACCACCCATCCATTAAACTCTCACTGGAACACTGTCACTCTAGCGTCAACTTCCTGGACACCACAATCAGCTTCAACAATGGAACCTTACAAACAATTAAAGATAAGAAACCCACGGATCACCACAACTACCCTCAAAGATCCAGTAACCACCCCAAACACACCAAGAAATAAATCTGTTATCTACAGCCAGGCACACAGATACCACAGAATATGCTCCACAGAGAAAGTCCAAGATATACATCTTAACATATTCCAAACCGCCTTCGCCAAACAAGGACACTCCACCAGAGAAGTAGATCATATCATGGAACAGGTCACCCAAATATCCTGTGAAAAACTGCTTCAGTACAGAAATAAAACCTCCATGTCATAGGGTAGTAGACCAAAGGGGGACAAAGGAGGGGAAACTCACTCTTGTTTGCAGGGCAGCGAGGCCTTGACGGCCAGCATCAGTAAAGCAGCCCTTGTCCTCTTGGCAGTGAGGCCTATTGGCTGCAGTCTATAAAGCAGCTGTTGTCCTCATGGCTGAAAGGCCTAGTATCTGGAGTCAGTAAAGTGGCCCTTGTCCTCAGGGCAGTGTTGCCTTGTGGCCAGAGTCTCTAAAGCTGGGCTGTGCTGCCCAGTGTCTATCATTTCAGATAGCAGCGCCTAATATTCTCAATATTGGGCCATTCCTTCTAATTCCTTGGGCAGCCACTGCTCCCTGCAGTGGATGCAGGAAGAAGTAGGAGGACCCAGGCCCACCCTACTCCACCAGGTCCCAAACTGTAGAACAAGTGGTCCCAATTTCCGGTTCCAATTCCTATTTCATTAAATGCGGTCCCTGGGCTGCTATCTACCTGGGATTTCAGCTCCGGTGGTTCCTCTCATGGCAGCAGCCACTAACTTCCCTCTATCTCTCTGGTCACCTGGGATCGTAGTAGATTCAGTGGGTTTGGCCTCCTCTGTCTGGAGCTCTGGTGGCTTCCCAGCACTCTCCTACTCAGTCAACCCAGACTGAGCTGAGCTGCTTCCTTTTATACCCTGTCTCCAGCTGCAGCATGCCCAGCAGGGATTAGGTGGGTAGGTCCACAGGGAACAGTTAACCCTCGCTGGCCCAGGGAAAAGGTTGATATAGCCCATCATTCTCCTCTGACCACACACCCCTAGTTGCCACCTATAACCCCACACTAGAATCCACATGAGGTGTCATCAAACTACTACAACAATATTCAATGTAGACCACATTCTGAAAGAAAACTTTCCTGAACCCCTTCTTCTGACTTTCAAACAACATCCTAACATCATCATCAGAAGCAAGCTCTCCACAGACCAGGACACAACTCAAAGCAGCACCAGATCCTGCCAGAAAAACAGATGCAAAACCTGCAGACAAATCCCCACTGCCACAATGATCAACACCCCTTCAAGATCCACAAATCTCTACACATGCCTGTCACAACGTGTGGAATACATCAAGTGCATTAAATGCCTCAATAACAACTATGTGGGTGAAACCAGACAATAACTACACTCTCAAATGAACTCAAACAGGAAAACAATAAAAGACAAAAACACCATATCACCTCTGGGTGCACACTTTTCACAAAGCGATCATTCTGTATCTGACCTCTAAGTCCTCATCCTTACAGGAAATCTGCACAACATTTTCAAAAGATGAGCTTTAGAGCTTAAATTTGTAACTTTGCTAGACATTAAAAATTATGGCTGAGTAGTGACACCGGATTTATGTTTTATTACAATTGTGACGTTGCACTCTATATGATTGTATGAAAATATGCTAATATAACTGGAATATGCTTCATGCAAAAGGTCTCTTGTAAGGTATCATTGCAAAGCTTATAATCTACTGAATGTGATCATCCTATTTGTATAAATGTATCACTCTTGTATCTGAAACTAGAAATACAAAATTTAACTCTGAGGGCCTACTGTAATTATGCAAAATGTGGGCCATTAATGGTGGTTTGGAATCCTGATGACTCCCATTAACCAGGACAATTGACTGCAGATAGCTCTGTTTTACCTGTAAACCTATATGTGTGCTGGCAAGTGGGTAATGAAGTCTTACAGTGACATGTGATCATGTCACCTGAACTGGAATCCATCTTTAACCAGGTGTTTTTCCATTGAGAAGGACAGGGTGGGAACCCAGAGAGGGACACCCACCTTATGCAAAAGATATATAAACGGTGGCAAGAAAGGGCAGCCATAATGAGGAATCCCCTAGCTACCACCTGAGCTGGAACAAGGGCTGTACCAGGGGAAAGGATTGTGCCCAGACTAGGAAGGTGTCCAGTCTGTGAAAGAAAGTTATTGAAACATCTCTCAGGGTGAGATTTTATCTGTACTCAACTGTATTACTGTATTAGGCTTAGATTTGCGTGTTTTATTTTATTTTGCTTGGTAACTCACTTTGTTCTGTCTATCAATATTTGTAAACACTTAAATCCTACTTTCTGTATTTAATAAAATCACTTTTTAATTATTAATTAACTCAGAGTATGTATTAATACCAGGAGACGGGGGGCAACAACTGTGCATACCTCTCTATCAGTGTTATAGAGGGCGAACAATTCATGAGTTTACCCTGTATAAGCTTTATACAGGGTAAAATGGATTTATTTGGGTTTAGATCCCATTGGGATTTGAGCATCTGAGTGTTAAAGACAAGAACACTTCTGTAAGCTGCTTTCAGTTAAGTCTGCAGCTTCAGGGCGAGTAATTAGACCCCGTGTCTGTGTTGGAGCAGACAAGCATGTCTGGCTCAGCAAGACAGGGTGCTGGAGTCCCGAGCTGGCAGGGAAAGCAGGAGCAGAGGTAGTCTTGGCACATCAGGTGGCAGCTCCCAAGGGGGTTTCTGTGATCTAATCCGTCACAACAACAATCTACAACTCACTAACAACATCCCTCCAGCAGCCTTTCCCCTTCCTTTCCCCTCTATAACTGGAGGGGTGTTAACTGGAGACTAAAACTTGAATGGTCTGTTGAAATATGCGTTGGCTACCTATGCTAAACACTCTGTTCCATCTTGTGTTTCGCTGTGACACTGAGTACATTTCCCACACCTGAAGAAGGGCTCTGTGTAAGCTTGAAAGTTTCTCTCTCACCAACAGTAGTTTGTCCAATCAAAAAAATATTACCTCACCCACATTGTCTCTCTAAGACCTCAGAGAGTTACTTGCATAAAAGTGCATGATTCTAGCTAATGATATCCAACTCAATTCCATTAGTGCTAAAATTAACCCTTCTCTCCCTCACTTAAAACACAGAAGACAATTCACTATTTGGTTCCTTAGAACTGAATATTCACACATCCAGGCACCAAACAAGGATCCTCTCTAGAAAAGATCTCACAAACTAACCATCTGTGGTACTTAGTACACAGTGTCCTCTCTGTAAAGCTATTTTTTTTTGGGTGGCATTATGATGACATATTCTGAAATTGGGCCAAATTACTCTGAAATCAATGGAGCTCCAGGCATTTATAGCAAGAGACAATTTGGCCCATTAATGGGAGTCTTTTATGTACAAGAAATGCAGGACAAGGCTTTGTAAATAAATTATTGATAAATATTCAGGTAAAATACAGACTACAGAGAGGAGTCTTATATATGAGTATGGCGTTCATTTTCGCACATATAAACCCCAGCATAATTACTTCTGTCTCTGATCCCCCAGTCTAGCAAACAGACTAATAAAATCCCCTTCCACTAAATTCCAGCTGCAGGAGCTGAACAGACACTCACCAGTTTTAACAAAACCAACAGAAAAAAAACAGATTGAACAATAGAGATTAATGATCATTGAACTATGAGCATGCTTCTTTTCTTCTAACTGGCACAATTTTGTTTATTTTTATACAAAATCTAAATAAAATACAAAAATAAATAAAATCTTTTTAAATTTTCCACCACCTGCTAGTGGTGGCAGGGCCAGGTGATAATGAGAGCTTCTCCTCAAAGCATTAATGGATTTACTCGCCAGGTTCAACAATTATTTCAAAGACTGGTGTTTTGGTCTAGACTCTCTGTCACTAAAAATTCCTCTATTTATGGCTTCGCTCCCAAGAGAAAACCATTCTAAAGAGTTATCCCTCTTTGCATATGTCAAGACCCATAAGCTCTCTGTGAGCACAACTGAGTGCTTCCATTATTTACTTAATTGATATCTATTTTTATTAAAACTGTCCTATAAAATAAAGAAAAGAAACAATAAAAATCCCAAATCATTAGAAATTGCCACATTATTGCCTCATTGAGTGTTTAGCGTTTTTATTTAGTAATATCACAAAGAGTGGTTTCTACACTGCTTTATTTGTAACCCCTATATCCATTCTCTATGATCTAGTGACTAGGTTATCGACCTTTGGTAGGGACCAATGTTCTTTTATACTCATTACTTTGTTTTGGTTTTCTAGAAGGAAGCATTTTAATCTTGCAAAAGGAATTTCCTATTTCAATTACATCCATGAGCAGTTAAAAAAAAAACAACCCTCAATAAGCCCCCAACTATATAATGAAGCTACTGAAGAGCGTGTATGAAGGGAGGGGACATAAGAATTAAAAGGTTATTTTAATCTCAGTGCACAGGAATTAAAGAAGTGAATCCATTATTTGTTAAATAATATTTTAATATGAATAATCATAGCACTGGGCTACAGTGATCCAGGGATGGATTAGATGAAACTCAATACCAAGAAAACTGAAGGTATGTCTACACTATGAAGACTACCCTGGCATAGCTATATCAGCATGCCTATGCCAGCATAACCCTCTAATCTAGCTGCAGCCTCCACCAATAGAAGGGATTTTTCTGTTGGTGCAGGAACACCATTGCCCTGAAGGACACTAGTTATGTTGATGGAAGAACTCGTGTCAACATAGCTGTGCCTACACTAAGGGTTATATTGGCATAGTTACATTGCTCAGGGTGTGTTTTTTCCACACCCTTAACCGAAGTAACTATGCCAATATAACTTTCAAGTCTAAGTTTATGCTGGTGGGTTGGTGCGTAATTAATGGAGGTGATAATGGCTCCTCAAAAAGGGAGTTTGCCCACCTTTTGTTAGGGTTTGTCTAGATAGACAGACTCAGGAAAGTTAAGATAAATTAACTAAAACTGTGATGTGCAGAAATTAAAACATATTAAGCTCATTCATGGACGCTCCTATTCAGGAGTAAAGTGACCTTAGTTTGCTGTAGCAAAATCCAAGTAGGATTAAGCTGCAATGAATTAAGGCCACTTGAATTCTGAATGAGAGAGTCCACAGAAGGGGTTAGTATGTTTAAACTTCTGTGCTTTAACTTCACACATTTAGGCCCTCTCTTCACTGCTAGAAAAGTTGCATTTTTACCTCAGCTTTAATTAATGTATGTGAACTATCACAAGATAAAAATACAGTGAAGAGAAGGCACTTCAGTTTTGTCATGAGGCAATCTCAGCAAGGTCACCACTACAACCCCGCTTGTGGTTGACTCTGCCTAGTTTACTTCATGGCAAAACTAAAGTGACTGTTCTTCATTGTATTTTTACCTTGGGATAGCTCCTGTGTGTTAGTTAACCCGAGGTAACTAACATCTCTCTTTTAGCAATGTAGACAATGTCTTATTTAATTCATCTTAGCTTTTTGGAGGGTCTCCGTGTAGCTGAACCTCTACTCATATTCGAAATGCAGCTTTCCTGTTTTATCCTTAGTTATTTGGGGATCCCAGCAGAAGCAGTGACCAGCAGTGCATATGTCATTGATTCATTATGATTTAGATATACAGGTGGTCTGACACTATTTTAAATACTCAATTACAAATTAGCTCCAGTAAACAAACAAATCCATAACTGCTAACAATAGCCCTGCAGCAAAATGTATTTAGAGTCTCCCAACACAGGCTTTTCCATTTATATTTGGCCAAAAGGTTTAAACTTCTTCTCTTGGCTGGAAGAGCCATCCATGCTCTTGTTAACTCTTCACTGGATTACTGCAATGTGCCTTCAGTGGGGTGCACCTTCAAAACCATTTGGAATTTTTAGCTAGGGTTTAATGAAATCCCTAATGGCATGAGCTTCATGTGGCTTCAGATTTTATTGTGATCATTTCTCTGAATTATATCTATAAAAACCTTACCGTACAATGGTATTATAGATTGCTTGACAGGATTGTTCATGACCAAGGTTAAAAGGAATAGTTGAAAAAATGAAAAAAGTATCTGTACTAATTAAAAAACACTAGGAGATCAATGCTGAGCATTTTTGAAAATCTGACTACTGTGTGCACATGACTGGTAATCAGAACAAAGGTGGGACTTGAAAATAGAGAAAAACTTAGGCCCAAATCAGGGAAGAATTTAAGCATATATTTAATTTTAATCATGTGGGACTGAAATACGTGCTAAGTGCTGTTCTGAATAAGGATGTTTTTTTCTGACTTCAGGTCTTAGAGCTGAAGATCTGGAGATGTAATAAATAAAATAAGTACAAAGCTATAAATTCTTTACATAATTACAGAGTAGAATGGGGGAGGGGAGGAAAACAGGTGGTCCATCCACTCTGACACAATGCTTTTTGCAGGGTCTGACACAACATTTAATAAAGTACTGGATCAGGCCCTATATCACTAACATATGCCAATTAATGCCTCTTCCTAACTTATAATCACTGCATTAACATACTACGACCATTACTTAGTAGTCCATTTTACTGCTCAAACACAGTTAAGTGTGTGTTTCTGTAACTAAACTAAACTAAACTTATTTCTTAGCTTCAGGCTATTGCTTGTTCGACCATCTTTAGAAAATGAATAAGTCTCTTCTTTCATTTATGTAGCGTTTTATAACTCTGTAGTGTCCTTCAGTCTTTTCTAGACTATATTGATTTAGTTCCCTTGGTCTCTACTTGTGTCTTATTTGTTAATGTTTCTATAATTTTTGTTCCCTTTCTTTGTATTTTCTTCAGGTTTTTCTCTGTTCTTTTTAAACTGTAGATATCAGAAATGAACACAATATTCCAGATGTGACTGCACTTGGACTATGTAGTGTGTCATTATTACCTAATTTGACATGTGGTCCCTTACATACATTTAAGTACTGCATTAGCATTTTTTTCCAAAGGCATCACATACTGAAGTTCATATGTTGTTTGCTATCTGCCCTATATCTTTCTCATACCCAGTGCCCTCCTTATAGTCATTGAACCCCCATCTTGTAGCTGTGCAATTTCTTCTGAGGTACATGCCTTTACATTCACATTGAAGTTCACCTTGTTGAATAAAACGGGGACCATTCTGGCCATCACTCTCAAATGCAACAACCTCTGAAAGGAAGGAGACAGCCTTTAAATAGTATAGAGCAATATTATCAGACAGTTCAGGCCACACAGAGAAGACTGTCTTATCCATGTAGCGCTAAAGCAGCCTAAATGACTTTGCCTTGAGGAGGTACACATGACAGAGCCAATATATTTCAGTGGAATTTTCAGTCCGCTCTTCTCCAGCTACTATGCCAAAACATCTTTTTTAAGCAGCTTATTGTTACATAGACTACGGAAGAATGTGAAATTCAGCTGTCACTTCTTCCCTTACAAAAAGTTACATGAGATTTTTAAAGATCACAAGCGGTCAGGATCTTCGCTTTACATTTTATATGAAAAATGACACCCACTGCAATCCAGTGAAATCAAACACTATGCAGAGGCATTAGATTAGTACTGACTAAGAAAACAGTACTATTTTGAAATACTTGAATTACCAGCATCACTTGTTACAACACTGATATTTTCCTTGGAGGTTTTTTTTGCAGGTCCAAACCTGCTTAGTGTATGAGATCTCAGAAACTCAAGAGCTAAATTGGTATGGTGCTATGTTTTCCTAGACCCAAACAGAAAACAACTATTTTCAAACAAAATTATTTTTCTTTTAAAGAAAATAAGAAAAAAATAAAAATAAAATTTCCATGGGCTCACAAAGGATTTGTCTCCTCTGACAGTCTATACTAACTAGAGCTGGTTTGGTGGTTGAACCAAAAAATAAAAAATGTTTTGCGTCAACTCAAAACAACCAATTTTCAGCCAAGCAAAAAAATACAATAAAAATTCATTTCAGGTCAAATGAAATCTTGCATTTTGGTGAAGATTTTTACCTTTGAAAATAATCAAATTAATATACAATTCAAAATGAAAAGTTATTTCAAATAAAAAAGCTGAAACATTTCGTCATTTTCTTAAAAAAAAATCCTGCTTACTTGCTTGATGCAAGGAAGGTTATTTATTTGTTTCCTACACACTGAATACACTAGAAAGCAAATGCAAAATTAGAATCCTATGACTACTGCTGACATAAAAGTATTAACCCACCACAATGCAAATCTAGGGAGCTCACTTCATTCAGGTTATAATGTGGATTGACAGGCAACACATCAACCTTGACAGGATTTAGGTACAATCTTTTTTTTTTAGTCATTATTATTGAATATCATTCAATATATTGATCAAACTAGTAAATTAAAAGATCAACTAATGATCTTTATCTCAATTTTATGTCAACCTTAATCTACCTTTATAGACACCAGCCTATTTTCCTTGTTAGGAAAGTATACCAAGGAAGGTTAAACAATGGCAGTTAGTAACAACAATTTCCAAAGCATTCACTGATCTTGTTGATGGTCGTGCCACTTTTCATTTGCATCTCTTCTTAGCCAGTCCAGTACACAACAAAAACTGAAGCCAATTTCTGAGGTCTGTGTATTGCTAAAAATAAATTATTCTGACATGGATAAAAAGGAGACACCAGGTTTGATCCTGCAAGAACTCTATGTGCATTACTCCCACTGACTTTGTTGAAATTCCCAGATTTGTGTCCTATAAGTTGAAATCTTATCAAAAGAATGGAAGTCAAAGCTTTGAACAAAAACTTTATCGTAATCAAAGTACAAAACACAGGAATAATAACAACACAAATGACAGCTAATTTTGGAGACCACAAAAGGAACAGCTACTCTTAACTGAGTCTTAACTAGGAGTTGGAACAGGAAATAACTTCACTTGCACCACAAAGAAACGTAGTCCAGAATATTACCGAGTTAACTCATAATTAAACTGGAGAATTCACCATCACAAATTAATATTAAAAAAGATTTTGAAAAGGTTTAGAAGATTACAATACATGGATAAAATGAATGTCTGAAATTAGAATGAAAATTGTTAAGGGATATAACTTCATGATTCAGACTATAAGCTAACGACCAGCAGCCGCCAGGAGTTAGGAAGAAGCTCCTCCTTTAGGTGTATCATTATAAAACAGGCTTCTTCTGAAGCCTCTAATATTAGCCACACATGGAGACAGGTTACCAGACTAAATGGACAATGATCTGCTTTCTTACCACAATTCTTATGTTTTTATGTAATATACAGGGCTGTCAAATGATTAAAAAATTAATTGTGATTAATTGCACGATTAATCACATGAATAATTGCCCTGTTAAATAATAATAGAATACCATGTATTTAATTAGTTTGGGGTAATTTCTACATTTTCAAATATATCAATTACAACATAGAATACAAAGTGCAGTGCTCACTTTATATATATTTTTGATTACAAATATTTGTGTAACGCCAACAGACCCTGGTCGTCGATGGGTGGGATTGAACCTCGGAAGCTTAGCGCATGAGCCTTTACTACATGAGCTAAGAGCCAAGTGACTGTTAGTTAAGGCTATAGGGCAGATTCATAATCTCTCCCTCTCCCTATAAATCGAGCACTGTAAACTTTGTATACTGTGTTGTAACTGAAATCAATATATTTAATAATGTAGAAAAACATCCATAAATAGTTAATAAAATTTCAATTGATATTCTATTATTTAACAGTGCAATTAAAACTGTGATTAATCACAATTAACTTTTATAATCATGATTAATTTTTTTAGTTAATCATGTGAGTTAACTGTGATTGACAGCCCTAGTAATATAAAATACATTTTTGAAAAAACAAATTCTGCCTTCAATGTGTATTTTGGTTTCCCTAACCCTAACCCTAAGCCCTGAATACATTTCAGATTAATTTCTAACATAAAAATAACAGAACCATTATTAGACAGTAAGCAATTTTACTACAGCAGTACAAGTACTGTTCTTTGTTATACAAGATGATAAGATATAGTGTTCAAAACCATGATTTCTAGTCATAAATATCTCAATCAGGTCATATGTGAAGTGGTGTATAGACCTCTGCACAGGGTGATTTTCCCTATAGGCCTGATGCTAATTTCCTTGCACACCCAAAACTCCTAGGAGGTCCAATTATGAAGTCCTCCCCCAGCCACATCTCTCACTCTTTCCTATAAATCAGGCCCATTGATTTCCTAGTGCTCAAATAATATTGTGGGGAAAGGGAAATTGATTCTCAGCTGTTGTACGTTGTCAGCTCCATTGACCTCACGAGAGCTATGGCAATTTACACCAGCTGAGGATCTGCCCTTGGCTATCCAAGAGTTCAGTCTCAGATCATTCCCAGTACATTAATGAAAGTTATGTACATACATTTTCCATGCACTCATGAAGGAGTATATCTGTAAAAGATTTGCTCCTAAATGAAAATACTGTGTGTGTGTGGGGGGGGAAATCTGGACATTATTTCACATATTTTTCAATTGAAGGAGAGTAAACTAAGCCTCATTTTTAATAAACTCTACTCTGGAAGTAAAACCATTTTTTCACAAAAATAAGTTTTTGAAGAGGTGCAGAGATACTTAACTAGCTGCTAAGCTTACATAGCAACTATTTTTCATTGCTTTTTTTGTTCACAATTGCTCACTTGAAAGGAATTTATCACAGGATGTTCTCATTGTCATGATCATGGAAGTCTACGGGGAAAACTACACAATGTCAAATTGAAATGGAAATGCAACTCAACGGGGGAAGAACATTGCTATGTATAAATAATAAGATCATAGAACAGTTAGAAGTATTTTGGCATGATGCAATATCAAAACAAAATGAAATTATGTCAATAAGTCAATAAAGAACATTTTGTGGTGTAAAAATACAAATCATGTTAATGTTAACCAATCAAAACTGTCTTATTATTCCAAAATGTAAAAGAAATTATATCAAGGCAAGTCTATGAAGATAAAATCATATTATCACTGGTTCAAAAACAGAAAAAATTAACCTCAATAAAATACATAAAATACTCTTCCTGGCAGTGTTACAATATGAGCAACATACCATCAAGTAAAAGTTCCTAGTTCAGTGGTCCCCAAACTGTGGGGTGTCCCCCCTAGGGGGATGCATAGGAATGTCCAGAGGATCGGCAGGGCCCGGGACAGCCCCCATGAGGAGGCAGGGAGGGCCACCTAGCCTTACTGTGCCCCCTCTCAGCTCCGGCTCAGCCCTCAACGGCAGCTGCGGCAATGGCCCTGTTCCTGGCCCTGGCTGCGGCCCTGCTCCCGGCCCCTCTCAGCCTCTAGACCTCGCTTCCGGCCCAGGGGGCACAGACACATTCTATTACTGATAAGGGAGCGGCATGGGAGGAAAAGTTTGAGGGGCATGAGAGGAAAAGTTCAATATATGAGGACACTCCTTAGCCTCAGGACCAGCAGGACATGAAAGTACATTCACAGAAGCCATTCCTCATTTCCACGTGACCCCTTGCTTCAGTGAATGTGTCTTCTATGTTGTCTGACATGAAAAACTTTATATGCTCACTGAAAGGAGTTTTCTACATGAAGTGACATGAACCTTGCAAGTTAGTTAATTGTATGCCCCTTTTACATTTTTTTTCAATTTTGTAAAAAGCTTTATTTACAGGATTCATATTTTAGATACACAATTCAACACATCTTGTAAGAAAAAACTTTTTCAAATCTTAAGAGTTGCACAAGAGGCTCTCTCTTATTCAGATCTCATAAACTGTGTGGGGTAGAGCTTTCCAATATGGCAATGATAGCAATTTTAACTCTGTTGTGCAATACAGTAATGTATAATATGATCACATACTGTCTCTCAAATTGTGCAATTTAATATCACATAGCTTTTTCTATATAGTTTGATTCACATTCCTACCATCTTGTAATATTGTATACTACTTTGTTCAAGCTACATAGAATCTATTAAATCTCAATTTTAGGCCAGATTTTCAAAAGCACTCAGCTCCTTTTTAGGGACCTAAGTGAAACAACCAGATTTTCAAAAATACTCAGCACCCAGCAGCTCCCACAAAAACATTAAGGATCTCAAAGTGTATTACCAGTATTAATTAATCCATTTTATAGATACTGAGGAAAGTGCAGTTAAGTGTATTACCAAAAGCAAGTTGGTGACAAAGCCAGAAGAAAGGACCCCAAACTCCTGATTCCCCAATCGTGTATAGCACCATCAGACGTTTCCTCTCTAGACCTTGCTTGAACACAGAACTAATATATTCCAACATTCTGTATTGTTGCTGAAATAACTGCTTTGAACAGAATCTTTGCTTGCTTAATTTTTGTATTTCCTAAACAGTGTGAAAAGCATGATCAAGCTCTCGTATATAATGTAAGTATATTTTTCCCCAATGTCAAATAACTAAAAAACAAAACTTTTTTATTTCAGAATACTTGCAAATTTAAATTGTAGATTTTGCTTCAGGGGGAAACTGTTACAAATTCAAATTAAACTTTAATTAAATAAATTAAATAGGAGTTTTTAAAGGGTATTGCATGCATAGTTTAGAATTGTAACAATTATATTACAAGTGTGAAGTGATCAAGTGTCCTGACTTTAATAGTAACCACCACATTAAGTAGATTTCCAATTACACTATGGGTTCCAGAGAAGAAAACCACAATTAGTGAGTATCTGACCCAGGGTCTTTCAAATTTATTGAACTGTGGGAAGCCCTACTTACAATATGTAAAATGCTGGGGTTATAATGAATGAAGAGAGAGAACTCGATAGCCTGAGGGATTAATATGGAGTCTTTCATCTCTAGGTCAGTAATTCAACTCCAGCCCAGATCAGTAATTAACAACAACAACAAATAATTGAGCTAACGGAGTATAGACCAGGCTGCTTATTATTAAGGTTGCCCTACACTTCCCATTATAAAACCCTGTTTTCAATTGCTTACAACTTTGCCAAACTTGAACCAGTGAGACTGAAATTTTCTACATCCAGTGTCTTCCTCACAATGAATTGTTTTGAAAATTATCAGTCAAAATAGTTCAGGCATTTCTGAGAATAAGATTAGGAAATAATATATTGTTTTATCCATGTCAAAAAATTCTCATGACTTATTTTTTTTTTTTTAAATAAGATTTAGCACCCCAATGGTTTGGAGCATGGAATTAATTTTGCAGGAGCTTGGGCTTTATCTCAGAGATGTACCTTTTGAAATTCCTGCGAAAATACATCCATTACAAGGTTCTCCGATGGAGGTGAAAAAGAGAAGGGGACCCCTTTGCAAATCTTTTCTGGATCCACCCACCATTTCACTGAGGATAAAATTCTGAGTGGAAGTTGCACCAACTTGTTCAGGTGATATTTGCCTGGCGGATACACTGTAAGCAACTCAGGTGATGTATGGCATGTCAAGGTACATGATGTCATCAGGCCTAGATGCCTGAGACATATTCTTGTGACTGTACACATTTACACTCATGCTCCAGAACTAAGATCTAACCTTATTTGAAATCTTTCTGGAGACAGGTAGGCCATAACTGTGGTGGAGTCCAGGATGGTCCCAATAAACCCATTCTGATTAGGGATCAATACTGACTTCTTTATGTTTATTAACAGCCCCAAATATGAGAAAAAGAATCTAATGAATGCTGTTTTCCACAAGTTGACAGAAACTGCTGTGAACCAGCCAGTCATCCAGATATGGGAAGACTTGGATTCCCATGCTTCTGAGGTAGGTTGCCATTACAGCAAAGCACTTTGTTAGGACTCTGGGAGCTCCAGACAGGCCAGATGATAGAACTCTGTGTTCACAGTGACAGTTCCCAACCATAAAACTCAGATATTTCCAAAATGTGACTAGACTTCTTGATATAGCATGTTCTTGAGTGAGAGTTCCCTGAACAGGGATGGGGAAGATGTTTGAAGGTGCAGAAGGGACTGAAACTCAATCACATATTTTTACTGTCTCTAATGCCCATTGACTAATGGATACTATAGTCTAGGAATGGTGGAAACGAGATAGGTGGTCCACAAAGGGAGATATAGGACAGATAGATCCCTGACAATTGGCATGCACTCCTGGACAAGCAATCAAATTGGCTGCCTTAAAGATGGAAAAGCTAGCTGAGACAAGTTGTGGCAGATGAGGAATTCCTCCTAGAAAACTTCTGCCATTTCCTCAGTGGGTCTGTCTGCTTGCATTGGTCGTAAACAACTTGCCACTAATAAAGAGGAGGTTTGTAGTGGTTGTGTCTGAGAGGCAGTGTATATCCACCCAGTGACATGAGGGTTGCTCTCAAATCCTTGCATGAGTGCAATGCCTCATCTGTCTTTTCATTAAACAAACTGAACTCCTCAAAAGCACAATCCTCAATAGTCATTTTCATTTCCTTAAGTATCCCTGAGGAATGGAGTTGGAAAGACCTACACACCACTGTGGATGTCACCATGGGTCTAGATCAGGGGTCAGCAATCTTTCAGAAGTGGTGTTCGTGTCTTCATTTATTCACTCTAATTTAAGGTTTTGCGTGCCAGTAATACATTTTAACCTTTTTAGAAGATCTCTTTCTATAAGTCTATAATATATAACTAAACTATTGTTGTTTGTAAAGTAAATACGGTTTCAGAATGTTCAAGAAGCTTCATTTAAAATTAAATTAAAATGCAGAGCCTCCCAGACCGGTGGTCAGGACCTGGGCAGTGTGAGTACCACTGAAAATCAGCTCGTGGGCCGCCTTTGGCACCTGTGCCATAGGTTGCCTACCCCTGCTCTAGATGCTGCGTCTGCTGCATCAAGACGTACCTTCATTGATGTTCTTGCTGCCAGCTGATGCTCAGCTACAACTGACTTGAACTTTCCCTCAACTTTTGTGAAACTTTTTCAACAAATTTTACCATATAGTCCCAATTAATAAAGTCATATTTAGCCAGTACAACTTGGTAATTTGAGATCCTCATTTGCAGCCTGGAGATAGAGCAGTTTTTCCTGCTGAAGAGGACCAAATTTTTGGTCTCAGACTTTTGGCATAGATCTCTGCTGTCCCTGAGGATATCTTTCTTTGGCCTCTGCTACTACCAAAGAATATGGTATTGGGTGGGCACAGAAGACCTTGTTGGATGGGCACAGAAGTCCAACAAGCCCTTGTTAATCGGAAGGGCCAAACAACCTGTCTCAGAGGTATGTACAATGTCTAGAACTTTATGCAGTCTGTTAAGGACTACCTCCACAGGTATCTCTACAGTCAAGGCCACTCTGCTCAATAGATCTTGGAAGGTCTTGTAGTCATTAGGAACAGCTGTCAGTGGCTCAGGGACCATTTCATTGAGGAAGAGGAAGAAATACGCACTGGGTTCATGTGTTCTGACAGCTGCACTTCAACATTAAATGGTGAAACATTAAAAAGAGGTTCATCCTGCTGTTGAGCAAGAATGTCCTTCCTCGGTGGTTCAGGAAAGCAAGATACATGTTTCCTGGAATGGGGACTTCCCCAAGGGCTCCAGTAGTTACACGGATGCTGGTACACATGAGGATGTTGGTAAAAGAAGTAGGTACCCCATGTCTGTGTCTCTGTAAGGTCTGTTATATCTATGGTGAAAATGAGAACCAGACCTGGACTCTTGAGTAGGAGTAGGAGGTCCAGAATATCAACAGGTGAACAACCTGGCAGGACAAGGCTTTCTTCTCTCTTCTGATTCAGAAGAGGAAAATGAATATGCCTCATGGAATGGTGGAGCTGGTCATGCTGGAGTGCTTGGACGATGAAGAGAGTGAGCTCTTTATGGTGCTCATAAAGAAGGAAGTGCTAGGGTCATTAATGAGGGCAATAGAGGACTCTGGTATCAAGGAGGTAGATAGTTCCTTGGTAGTAAGATACACTTTCAGCAGGACCGGCGCTAGGGTTTCTGGCGCCCTAGGCGCCGGGACATTTTGCCGCCCCGCGCGCGGGTCTCGTGGCTCCCTGACCCCGGGGGGGGGCGCCCTGGGCTGCCGGGTCGCGGTGACAGCTCCCTGACCCTGGGGGGGAGCGCCCTGGGCTGCCGGGCTGCGGCGGCTGCACACTGACCCCAGGTGGGGGAGGCGCCCTGGGCTGCCCAGGACCGGCGCTAGGGTTTCTGGCGCCCTAGGC
>NC_133771.1:127827495-127850240 GCF_003597395.2 Chelonoidis abingdonii
CCCTGACCCGGGGGACACCTTGGGCTGCCGGCGGCAGGCAGCTGCTGCTGCCGGCAGCTCAGCCCCTCCAGCAGCAGCGGCTGCAACCATTTAAAATTTTTTTGGGGGGTGCCACTTTTTGGTGCCCCCATATCTTGGCGCCCGAGGCAACCACCTAGTTCGCCTAAATGGTTGCACCGGCCCTGACTTTCAGTGCTCAACGGTTTGGGTTTAAGGTTGGTAGTAAAGTTGATGGTAACTGAGCAGTCAGTACCATATGATGAGGGCACGCTGAAGTTGGTTGGAGCCAGAGGCATTGACACAGTTTGTTCTGTTGTTACCAGTATCGGAGTGATTGATACCACAGGAATCAGTAATGGGGTTGTTGGCACCATGGTGTTCTACACTAGTATCATCAGTACCATAGAGTTTAGAATTGCAGAGATGGTACCAGGGGCTTTCTGAGGTAACCCTGAATCAACCTCCAAATCAGACAATCTGGACATGCTATTGGCTCTTATGAAACTCTTTCTAGGTTTTGAACTACCCCGTATTTCAGATGTTTTCAAGGATTTATGGACTCTGAATGATAGGACCAGAGAAGGAAACCTGTGTCTCTTTTCCCTGTCCACTTTATACTCCTTCTTACTCTGTCACAAGAGGGTTTTCCCAGGTCAGAAGGTCTGATGACAGTCACAACTCTGAAGACAGAGCAAAAGAAGCATTTCTCAAACGAGGCCTCATCTGATGTTTCTGCTCCAGGCAAGTCAAGGTCAGAAGCTGAGCCCACAGTTCTCTTGCTTGCTGTGTCCTCTTTGAAAAGAGACTTGCAAATAGCAAATTTGTACCTTCTCCCCACCCCCACAAATTAGCCATCATTTCATGGCATCACTTCCTCACAAGATGAACAGTTCTTTAATCCTGGGGACTTGTGCTCAGTCATGATGACTGCAGCAGTACTGAGTACCTCTCCAGTAAAGGAAAAAAAAGTTTCTAAACAAAGAAACAGAAACTCGATAAAAACTGCTAACACTAAACCTTAACCTTAGATATTAATCAATTATCTACCTATTTACAAGTATTTACACATAGAGGAAGATTGTATGATGTGTGAAAAGGCTAAGTGTGAAAGCTCCAACTCTTGGTCTAGGGTGATGAGAAGGAACTGAGGAGTCTCTGGGTCAGCCAAACCCTTTATGACTTCAGTTGGAGGCATGAGGACATTCAGGATGAAGGCGCTGCCCACAATGGGTACTGCTGCTGCTCAAAAGTCTCCAGCTTCAGTGCATATGGCACACGCACACCAACAGTGGAATATATATGCGGACAATCATTCAGAGAACAACCAAATTTTTCATAGATGGTCAGTAACTGTGTGTTCCTCATTTTCTGCTTGCCTGACTTGAGTCCCTGAAATCTGATTTGCAGAAGTGCTGAGCACTCACAGCTGCAGCTGGTCATTGGGAGCTGTGCTCTGCACATATAAAGTGCTATATAATACTAAGTGCTCTGAAAAATCAGGTCCTAATCATCTCAAATTGGGCACCCAAATTGGTGGATACCTTTGACCTCTGACCTTAATCTCTCTGTACCTCAGTTCCCCATCAGTAAAGTGGGGCTAATACTCCTTTATCTCATGGGGGTTGTGAAAATTAATTCATTAATGTTTGTGAAGCACTCAGATGCTACAGTGATGAGCACCATAGAAATGCCCATGAGGAAATTAATAATTCAGTCTTCAGAGAAGAGTTTGAACAGTGTGCAGTAAATAAGACATGGGGCCACACTTTGAACAAGGATAAAACAAAACACTAAATAGCTGTTCATTCAGTGAGCACCACCCATTCTACGCACTGAATAAGGCAGCAGTCCAGTGGAAAAAACATTATGCAATCATGTAATTAAAGATTGTATCATAATGCATTTCCACAAGGGCCTGAATTAAGGATGCACAGATAACCTAAAGTTTGGAATCTTCCTAACATTTGAGTGCTCGACTTTGCAACCTTACTGTATTTTGAAAATAGTTTTGTGTGTGTGCGTCCATCTGAGGGCTACCATCTGGCTGGTATTTGACCAGCCTGGCTGTTTTTTATGAATTTGCCAGTTGCCAGAAAAATAATTTAATCTGCCAGGTTTTTTTTATGTGGGTTTAAAGATTTACATTATTATCACAATACACTGGGATATCCAACGTTAAAAGATTCAGTGTCCAGCTAAAGATGCAGCAGTGTTCCCTCCTCCGCAGTTTAAGCCATAACAGATCAAAACTGTGCCCACCAACACACAAGTGCACTGCGCATGTCTGAGACAGAGGGTCTGAGTCATGCAAGAGTGAGGAGACATGCAAGGCACATTAAATAATGGAAGATCAGTGCAATGGTGTGAGTGATCTTACTGCATCCCTGGAAAAAAAGAAAACTTGCATCAGAAACTTGCACATTCAGTGACAACTGGCTAAATGAAACAGACTACAAAGACTGGCTGGCAAAATGTGCTGATAAAACAAACACCTGTTTGTTATCAATGGTGTTATCTCTCCAGATAATATAAGTGTCTGTTGAAGGGCAAGCTGTGGTGTTGCCTTGTGGTTGGGAGTTGGGGTTGCGGCGGGCTTGCCTTGTGGCGGAGCAGTGCTGGGGTTTTTGCATTTCAGTGATGGTAACCCTAGTCTGTCTGTCCATCCACTAGGTGTGTTGTACATTACCACCTTAAATACTGTATAACACCATAATACCTCTTACACAGATAGCTCTCTCTCTCTCTGTACACACACACACACACACACACACACACACACACACACACACACACAGAATAACAGCTCAAAATTAACAGGGATCAGAAACACAGATGAGCCAAAAATCAAATCATTTATCAGCACTTGGTTTATTCCTGAGCTTTGGGAGGAGGTATTATGATAAATGGGATTGAGATCACGTCACTACATCTTTTTTTATAGCCAAAATCAAATTGGTGCGGTTTTGCAACCAAAATCAACTCCACCATCCCCCATTTTGCCCTTTTCTAATCAGAAGGTATTTTTCTTTAACTTAATACTTTGCCTTATAAAAGATGTTAGGGCATGATTTATTTTCTCAGGAAATGAACAGGACTTCACCTTAAATGTTATGATGTAAAATAATAACTCTCAAAAAAAAAACCAAACCAAAACAAAACAAACAAAAAAAACCACCACCCAGATATCTTTGATCCAGGAACCAGAATAGACATCACTGGCAATATACTAACACACACTGCCTTTTCATTTTCTTTCATGTTCACAGCAGACTTGCCTGGCTAGAGAAAGGTACTTAGGTCTTGGTGAACTTCCTGTCTTAAAAAAGAACCAATGCAGATACACTGCTTTAAAAGACAGAGTGATGGGAATTAGAAAACTAGTATAATATAGAATTGTCTGCAGGTGAACAACCTGTTCAGAGAAAGGAATACTATAAATGGAAGTCTAGAGTGAAAGGAAGAGTTTTTGATTCTGGAGGCCTCCAAAATTCTTCATTGTGATTAGCTGCCAACATCTGCCTAATGGAGAAAGAGGGATTCTTCCCACCAAGGGAAAGTAAGCATGGATTGAACTATCTGGGTCACAGATGAGGATGCTATTCTACAAGCACAGGACACAGAAGACGTCCAAGGGCATTGGTCCAAATAATGTGATTTAAAGCTCTCATAACTCATACAGCAGAAAAGGTAAAAGCAACTGTAGTACAACATTGAAAAAACAAAATTTCTGTCCCCAAACTCTATCAAGTATCATGAATATACCATAAAGCAGTCAATGGCATCTTTGGTTAGGTAAAAAAAATAGGCTATCACAAGCCATTTATAAGACAGACCTGGGTTCTTTCAATATTCTAATCACCATGGGTCAGTACAGCCCTGAGTGAGTCAAAGAATTAGCACTTAAGGGTGTTCAAGAATATTCAGTTGGAATGTACCTTCAACAGAGAATGTTTAGTAACAGCAAAGCTCTGACTTTTTTTGTTTTATTTGTTTAACTGTTTTTTCCTAACTTTTCCAAGTTTTATTTTGTATCAAGATCAACCTGAATTACAGTATCAGTTCTCCAACTTCTAAGATTAATATTTGGTGAAGTTACCCAGAGTCATGAATGCTGAGATTGTACGAAAGCCTGTGGTCAGACTAAAGTACTGAAAGAATTAAATATGACATTCTTTGGTGCTATTTATGCTTATTAAAACTGAAAGAGACAGTTATAGGAAATATGCTTTTTTCCTTCTTTGCATTTACTGCAATTCCAGAAATAGGAAGCTCAAGATCATTCATCAAGATTGCTAGAAGGGACTAGTGCCTTACTGAAAGTATCCAAAAGGTGCTTCATCCCCATATTTCAGAAAATAATCCTTGTACATCAAGAAGAGCTTTAACACTTTCAACAAATAATTAAATAATACTCAGTGGGAAAATAACATACACTTTGGAGATCCCACTATGCTTCTCTCTCTCCCCCTCCCTTCCTTCCCCACTTCTTCCTGCAAATAGCAGCTTAGCTAAAAAGGCACTGAAGGCATGTAGTTTTCTAATCTAATGTTAAAAGCTAGATAGACTGGTTACAAAAATGTGGATATTTTCAAACATATAGGATATATCCATGTCTGTGGGCTGGACGTGTATTTTACTAACTCTGTAGATATGCAATGGATAGCATAGTTCACATCACACTTCCAAAGGAACCATACAAAGTTAAGTCAAAGGAAAGATTTTGCTTAATATCCTCTCTCAACCATGGCTTTATACCTATGTTTACAGATAAGTAGGACCCTGTATTCGCAAACTCAACCAGGAAGCAGGTAGAGGTTTGTTGTGGTTGGATACATGGAACTAACAAGTGGAAGGAAGGCATGACACAAATGGCTTATTTCACACACTCCATCATGAATTCTAGGCATGGCCCTGGATTTTCCTTCTGTGATGTGATTTCTCTATGACATGTTTGTATTACAACAGCCATTCAATTTATTTCTCTGTTTTCAGCTGAAAACGAAAAAGTTTAAAATCTCTGGAAGTGTGACCAGTTCCTTGTAGGAAGTGTTAAGAGGGTATGAGTTGAATAATACTTACTTCTAGTATTATTAATACTGTAGCAGTATTTATTTCTATTGTGGTAGCACATGAGGGCCACACTTGTAAACCAGAGCTCCACACTGTACAAACAAAAAACACAAATACAGTCAGTGCCCTGAAGAGCTTTCAATCTAAGTATAAGAGAAGAGACAACAGATAAATACAACAAACAGAGCACAAAGAAACAATGAGACAAAAATCCTACTGTCTATTTACTAAATTTATCAGTTGATTTAAGTCACCATCATTTTCCCTGGGAGTGCAAACTAGCCAAATGGGCTGGACAGGGATGTGAAAGAGGCAAAGCCATCGCCTTGCCCTCCTCCCTCTTTCCTCCCTGCCCCGCCCCTACACATACAGATGGATTTTAAAAGGAACACATTTGCTAAAACATTTAATGAAAAATGTGTCACATTTTCATTTAAAACAAAAATAAAATTTTACTTTTTTTTTTTTACTGCCCACTGTAGAATTGGCTGAATACAGAGAAGGGAGATACTAAGAAATCATGCTCTGGATACTTGCCAGAGAGCTCTAAAAGCTATTGTTGCTCCCTTGTAGCACAATCTCCCACATCACCCTCTGAGATGGGATAGTTCCTCACTTCTCCTGCACAATTCACTGTACTTCTGCACAACTGAGGCCTAAATGCTTTCACGAAAGCCAGAGAGTGAATCCATGTCAAAGCTGGGATTAGAACTCAGAAGTTTCTGGCTGGCAGGACTACACTCAGCTCATGTATCTTTTTTATTTTGTTAGTGTGAAGGTCAGTTTCAGAAGACTTGGGAGATGTATCTGAACTTAAATGTGTTGTGTATTTATTTGTTTGGGTTCTGCATTTTCCTTGTCTTTATTTGTTAATATTTACAAAAGATGAAAACATAGCAGTCTCAAAAATATTTTTAAAATTATAAAATGTTGCTTGATATTTATAAAGTGTTTTGAAGGTATCTGGAGGAGAGAAATACTTGTGACTCCCAAAGCTGCCAACTCCTATTCTGTCTGAGGAAAGGGAAGAGATAAAAAGTGGAAAGTAACATAGATATGCCTATAAATATATCTAAGTGTCACTGGGCAAAACGCATGGGGTAGTTCTCAGATTGCCAGCTTTGGTGGGCCTTTGTAGTTAGAGCTGAGCTGAATATTCTGCTGCTGTGTATTTAGCGCACAACAAATAGCACAGCACTGTCTTATTTTTTCTCTCGCACTATAAAGGGATTTTTTCAGTTCATGCATAATTCAGAATTTGCAACAATGATACCACCATGACAGAACATTTCTTTAACACAAAAAAAAGAAGAAAAAGAAAATTGTGTTGTCCTTGATTTAAAACTAAGTCACGTTGGACACAGATTTTATTTTCATTGCATTACCACATCATAAGCTTCACTGACAGCAAACTCACATATTTGTAACAGAAATAAGACAATACAAATATTATATATTTTTTAAAACTTCTCTCTACTGTCTAAGTATATTAGCTACAATTTCCATCTCAATGCAACTCCATTTACTCCAAAGTCAGATGTCTGAACTTGTTAAAAAAAAGTACAAAAGAGAAATAATAAAAGAAATAAACTGTACATATTAAGAGGAAATGTTATATTTTGGAAACCCAAGAGCATAAAGTGGATGTTTCAGATTTTCTGAAGTGACCCTACAATATCTGGACTCAACAAAGATATAATATTTCAGAGCTATAAGCTGTACTAATATCAGTGTTATGTTTACTGAATCCAAAGTTAATATGTATTTCTTTTTTATTAGTAGCCACATATTTCCTCAATTGTCTAAATATTAGCTACCAAGCTAAATGAAACTACTTTATGCCTGCATTAGATTAACAACTAAACTGTTTGAAGAAAGGTGGGAGAAATAGGATTAAAAATTATTTTGAAAAAATCATTGAGATAATTTTTATGAAAAATAATGAGCCAAATCCTCAGCTGGTGTTAATTGCCATACAGTCTATTGACTTAAACAGAGCTCTGGTGAGTAACACCAGCTGAGGATCAGGCCCAAATGCATGCCTACTGCAACTCATAACATATACTGTCTCAGCTCTTTCGTATTTATTCCCTTTGTATGTGTCACTATCTCTTTTAATACTTGTATAAGAAAATACTTTGTGCTGCCAACAATTCTGTAAATCTCTTTTTTAATTTATATTTATAATCATAATTAATGGAAGACACAAAAAAAGAAAGATAATTGCCCTAACCACTCCTATGACTCACTGAGACAAAGGGCATGTAGTGGTTTTCTATAAACAGGTTTCAACATGCTCCTCTGACACAATCTCACCTAATATGGATGTTCACAAACAGGTTTTCTCCCCAGAACAAGCAATTATCAATCACACAGCACCACCGTATTTATATCAGTGGATTCTGTCAGGAAAATAATAAAATATTTTGATTTGGGTTAATTTGACCCAATACTTTGTTTTGGGCTAATTTGACAGAATATTTTGTTTTGCTGAACTCTCCCAAAATGTTTTGACTCAGTGCAGTAACACATTAAACTGCATTTTCCTATCAGCATAGTGCCTTATGGGAGCTGTAGTTCAGGCTCCCAATGCTCTTCTACAGGCTAAGCTCCCTGGAGCTCTACATTTCTCATAATGCAATGTGATTTCTCTCTGACCAAGCAACCTGTGATGCATCAGGGGAATCATACAACTCTGTCTGCATCATGAGAGGAGCTGCCCATGGGGAGAAGAGGAGCATAAGGCTCTTAAACTAACTTCCAAGAGGCAATGCACCATAATGGGAAAATACAATTTATATTGAACTGACTCAAATCAAGCATTTTGGATCAGTCCAATAAATCAAAATGAAAGACTTCTATTTTGGGAATCTCAAAACTGACTTTAATAGCTAACTCCACAGCAATGATTTCAAAATATAAACCAGTGCTGGTTGCCAAACTAAGCGGAAAAAAACCCAGACATTCTTACTATGTTAGAGAAAAATAATAATTGTCACCTATCGTGTCTTCCTCTTGAATGAACTACTCTTTTTTTTAAAAGAGCAGCTTCTCTTCAGTTGAAAGGAATTGAAGAACAAATATTGTTTGTGACAGCAGTATTAAGAATAGCTTCAGTGACAATCTAAATAGTGAACTCAACGTTGAAGAACTGGTACATCTTGAATACTGCAAAATATACAATGTGTTTCTAGGTCTTGCAAAATGTGTTTGAGGAAGGACTGAAATAAATCGAAAGTGTGCTCTAAATGAAAGCCCACTTGCACCTATTGATGACTGAAGTCCTAAAATCTGAACATTTTTATCAGATGTGTGGAACCTCTGCTTTTCATGTAGATATGTTCAAGTTATTCGCTATACTGCAATAAAACAGTAAGCCATTATGAAGTGTGAAATCAATCTAGTTATATTGACAAACAGTAGGCTAGTTGCTAATGCAGGAAAATCAATGCTATTTCCAAACAACATCAAGAGCCCATTGTCTTGTCCTTCTCTTCTACTGACATATTGTTACAAAATCAAGAACAAAAACAGCTGGCAAATTGATAGCAACTACAACTGTGCAGCTAGTGTCATCACCTTGCCTAAACAATTTCATTACATTGGTCAGTAAAGATTCAGAAAACAGTAAACAATGCTGGAAGTATTGACCCACTACAGTGAAAACGTGTTTAACGTCTATTTAGTTTACCAAACGACTTTTTCCTAACAGTGCTAAGTATTATTCAATGGTAGTGCAGAATTTAAATTGTTGCTTTATGGGCTACATTACTGGGGTGTGTGTGTCTTAAATTCTGCTATAGGAAACCTTTCTATTAGTTAAGATCAGCCAGGAATGAACTATACAGCAGTTTATTATCTACAGCTATTTAATAACTTATATAACATTTTTCATACACAAGAATAATAATCTGTTTTTATCTATAGTACATAGCATGCCCAATCACCCACAACTAAACTACTTGCAGGGGCAGAATGTAACAATTATTCTGCACCATCAACATTACACAGGCAAAGAGCTGAAGTGAGCCATTAATGCAGTCCAGCGTAAGGAGTAGAGGATGAGCTGCACTGCACTAGGGGTAGCCCTGGGAGGAATTATGCTTTCTTAGTGGACAGGTAAGGGAGTAAGCACTTCACCTCTTTTCAGGATACAATTTATTCCTGCTCTGGTGCCTGGATGGCTTTGCCACTGGATCACAGGGGAAGAGCGAGTATGGTACTTGGATCAGTCACTTCGATCAAGTTATAAGGTACTGGACACTTATTCAAAGCCTTTAGAGGAAATGACTGTCACAGACTGCACAAATGATTGTCCCATAAGCATTCAGTACCAGTGCAAAGCAAGAAGTAGGCCCTTATGTTTTCATTTTTAACTAATCTGCAGAGAAGGAAGGGGATGTGGAAAAGGATGATTATATGACTGCAGCTCCCTATTATGAGTATTTTAATAGTCTACTATGTGTAGCAGACAAAAGTAAGGTGCAATATTAATGACATTTCCAGTTCCATATTAAGTGGACAACAAGTGCGTTGTTAATGCACCTACTACAAGCCTGATAATGTGGGAGAGGGGGCAAGGAGACTTTGCTCACCCAGTATCTCACATGCAGGAGCTTGGCACAATGGGAAACCTTGTGCACACAGAGGGAAGCACATGCTACGCTCAATTTAAAGTAACTGTGCTCCCTGGGGCTTCGCACAGATACTGTGCATCAGGCACAAAGCCTTTTAAGAGTTCTTGTTTTGGGGGGGATGGTTCTCCAGCACCTCCAGTGCACAGCTGTGGTTTAAAGCACTACTTTGCCGTATGTTAGCATCATTGTTTGTCAGTGATTTCTAAAATGTTCCAGGCATTCCATCTCAAATAGATCACTCTCTCCCACTCCAGTATATATTAAGCAACTGGGATGCAGTCTTTGCAGATGGATCAACAGTAGCACATAAACAGCTGTGAATATCTGGCACTCAGGTATTTCATCTGTATTTTCCAGCAAGACACATTTTTAGATGATTGCCTATACTGGTCCTACTGTTCTTATTTTCCACCAACCCCTTCACTCCACTATAGCTCAGTCATCACAATTTTTCATCCTTCTCAACATTACTAAGGGGCAGATGTAGACTTAATTTTGTTATCACACAAATCAACATGTTGTCAGACTGAAATAGGTGTGGGAGTGTAACATTCTGAAAAGAAACAAAGTTGAAGGAAAGAGAATTCAGTAGGTGTCTGCAGAAGGATACTAACATTTCCTCTTAATGAGCACTAACATTCAAGATACTTAGCATAAAGCCTTTAAGAACTGACATTCATGCTTAGAAACTCTAATGTAATTTCTATTGATTCTGCCAATAAAAATATTAATGGAATCCAAGGTGCATGTGACTAATTAAATCAATAGGAACAGCAATGTTAATCCAAGCTAGCATCAGTATCAAAACCCAAAATTATCATGCAAGCCAAGACATTTATTAAACAGGTAATAAAAAGCTTTCTTGCAAGCATTACTCCTATCTAATCTGAACCACAACCGTGTTTCATTTCAGTAGTTTTGTTATACTGGGTTATACTTTTTTCTTAAGACAGTGGAAGGGACACCAACAAAATCTATCTCTTAAAATTCTTTTCAGTACCTTTCATCCTTAAAGTAATTATCGGTCTCTACAGACCACATTATATCATGTATGCCAAGGTATATTTTCATCTGGTGATGTCTGCACAGAGGCTAAAGCAAGATTGATAAAATCTGGGCACTTCTATACTACAATAGTCACCACTGAAAAGTCAATATTTGCCAACAGTTGCCAAACATGGTAAATGACACATCATGAGTTTTCCCATCTATTCATAGCAAATAACTGCCTATTTCACATGCCACTATGTGATGACTGATGGTAAATATTGAGTTTTTAATTGTGATCACTGTAAATATGAAAACTGATAAAGGAGCAGTCTATGTCTGTAGCTGTAATGATCCCTAAACTACAGATCTGACTTGTATACCAAGTTAAGCTCTGCTACGCATTAGAGCTAAGCAATGACAAAATGATTCAGAAAAATTAAGGAAGGCATGAACCTCAACAAAAATCTCAAAAATAGCCAAAATTCTCAGTTTTCTCAAATTAACTACAGCCAAACCATCTCCAGTAGTGATTTTGTGAAATTTAACAAATTATGTAGAATGTGGTCTAGTCAGCACTTGGATGGAAGACCCTTAAGGATAGTTTGGATGCTACAGAGAGGGGTGATAACACAGCATGTGGCACTTTTCCTTTTGAATCAGTACTGAACCATTGTCCCTACAAGGAATGGTTCTTAAAGGTATGTTGCTGCTGGAGTACCTGATATTTGGAGAAGGTAGGAAAATTAGGTTCTGAACATTTAAGAAAAATAGAGACCTAATGACATTATAAAAATATAATTGTGAGCTCTGTTGTCTTGACCACATTCCCAAGATAAAATTACTTCTGGCTACTTAAAATTTTCCCAACATTTTCACTTGAATTAGTTATTCTTTACATTGTGACTTGAGCTACTGAACAGAAAGCCACATTGCCTTTTTCTCCTCCTGATAGCAACTAGCAAAAGTCTCAGAAACCAACAGCAAAACAAATCTTAAGTACATCAGAAGCAGGAAGTCAGCCAAACAATCAATAGGGCCACTGGATGACTGAGGTGCTAACGGACTACTCAAGGGAGCTGAAGCCATTGCAGAGAAGCCAAATTAATTATTCACTATAGAGGATGTGAGGAAGATTCCCATACCAGAGTCAGTCTTTTTAGGTGACAAATCTGAAGGGATGTCCCAGATTGAGGAGTCAATAGAGGAGGTTTGGGGACAAACTGATAAATTAAACGGTAATAAATCACCAGAACCTGACGATATTCACTCAACAGTCCTGGAGAAACTCAAATATGAAATTGTAGTAACTGTGGTATGTAGCCTAACTACTGTGGTATGTAGCCTATCATTTACATCAGCTTGACTGGAGGATAGCTAATGTGACGTTAATTTTTAAAATAGGCCCAGAGGTGATCCTGGCAATTACAGGCCAGTAAGCCTAACTTCAGTACCAGGCAAACGGGTTGAAACTACAATAATGAAACAGAATTATCAGATACATAGATGAAAATAGTATGTTGCGGAAGAATTAACACAGCCTTTGTAAAGGGAAATCATACTTCACTTCTCTATTAGAATTCTTTGAGGGTGTTAACAAGCATGTGGACAAGGGTAATCAGTTGATATAGTGTACTTGGAGTTGCAGAAAGCTTCTGAAAGGGTCCCACAAAAAGGTTCTTAAGCAAAGTAGACTGTCACGAGATAAGAGGGAGCATTCTCTCATGGACCACTAACTAGTCAAAAGACAGGAAACAAAGAGTAGGAATAAATGGCCAGTTTTCACAGTGGAGAGAGGTTAATACCAGGGTCCCTGAAGGTAATGTACTGGGTCCAGTGCTGTTCAACATCTTCAAAAATTATCTGGAAAAAAGTTAAACAGTAAGGAGGCAAAGTCTGCAGATGATGCAAAATTATACAAGATAGTTAAGTCAAATGCTGACTGTGAAGAGTTACAAAGGGATCTCACAAAACTGGGTGACTGGGCAACAAAATGGTAGATGAAATTCAATGTTGATAAATGCAAAGCAATGTATATTGGACAACATAATCCCAACTATACAAACAAAATGATGGGGTCTAAATTAGCTGTTACCACTCAAGAAAGAGATTTTGGAGTTATTGTGGATAGCTCTCAGAAAACATCCACTCAGTCTGCAGCAGCAGTCAAAAAAGTTAACATTAGGAACTATTAGGAAAGGAATAGATAATAAGACAGTAAATATAATGACACTATATATATTCATGGTATGCCCACACCTTGAATACTGCATGAAGTTCTGGTCGTCCCATCTCAAAAAAGATATATTAGAAATGGAAAAGGTACAGAGAAGGGCAAAAAATGATTAAGAGTATGGAACAGGTTTCATATGAGGAGAGATTAAAAAGATTGTTCCTTTTGGAAAAGAGAAGACTAAGGGGGGATATGACAGAATCATATAATAGAATCATAGAATATCAGGGTTGGAAGGGACCTCAGGCTCATCTAGTCCAACCCCCTGCTCAAACCAGGACCAATCCCCAACTAAATCATCCCAGCCAGGGCTTTGTCAAGCCTGACCTTAAAAACCTCTAAGGAAGGGGATTCCACCACCTCCCTAGCTAACCCCATTCCAGTGCTTCACCATTCTCTAGCTCGAAAAAGTTTTTCCTAATATCAAACCTAAACCTCCCCACTGCAACTTGAGACCATTACTCCTTGTTCGTCATTGCTTACCACTGAGAACAGTCAGATCCATCCTCTTTGGAAACCCCTTCAGGGTAGTTGAAAGCAGCTATCAACTCCCCCTCATTCTTCTCTTCTGCAGACTAACAATCCAGTTCCCTCAGCCTCTCCTCATAGTCATGGGCTCCAACCCCCTAATCATTTTTTGTTGCCCTTCCACTGACTCTTTTCCAATTTTTCCACATCCTTATTTAGCGTGGGCCCAAACTGGACACAGTTACTCCAATAAGGCCTCTCCAATTGTCAAATAGAGGGGATAATCACGTCCCTCAATCTGCTGCAATGCCCCTACTTATACAGCTCAAAATGTTGTTAGCCTTCTTGGCAACAAGGGCACACTGTTGACTCATATCCAGCTTCTCGTCCACTGTAACCCCTAGGTCCTTCTCTGCAGAACTGCTGCCTAGCCATTCGGTCCCTCATTTGTAGCAATGCATGGGGTTCTTCCATCATAAGTGCAGGACTCTGCACTTGTCCTTGTTGAACTTCATCAAATTTCTTTTGGCCCAATCCTCTAATTTGTCTAGGTCCCTCTGTATACTATTCCTACCCTCCAGCATATTTACCACTCCTCCCAGTTTAGTGTCATCTGCAAACTTGCTGAGGGTGCAGTCTGCGCCATCCTCCAGATCAATAATGAAGATATTGAACAAAATCGTCCCCACAGTGCATAGTCAACCTGTGGGACTTGTTGCCAGGGGATGTTGTGAAGGCCAAAATTACACCTTGGTTCAAAACAGAATTAGTTAAATTCATGGAAGGTAGGTCCTTCAATGGCTATTAGTCAAAATGGTCAGGAATGCAACCCAATGCTGTGGGTGTCCCTAAGCCTCTGAATGTCAGATACTGGGACTGGACCATAGGGGATGGATCACTTGATGATTGCCCTCTTCCCTTTGAAACATCTGGCATTGACCACTCTTGGAGGACAGGATACTGGGCTAGATGGATCATTGGTCTGATCCAGTACGGCCCCTTTCATTTGATATCTATTTTCCCTCTGCCAAGGCTAACTCCGGTTTTAATACGGATCAGTCCATTCATCTCCCCTCACTTTGTCCCTCGGTTCTCTAACATGGAGTCCCTCTGACATGCCATACATCCAGACTAAAACATTAAAAATCCTATTTGCATGGAACCCATGGTTTTCACAAATTGGACTTCCTGCTTTGTGCTGTTCAAAGTTCAGAAAAGGGCAGGAAAAGGGCTTCTGTTAACTCATAGCACGATGGCCGTGTATCTTTATTAAACAAGTCTACATAAGAGAAATGCACTCAGAGTATATTTCTATACCTGAAGAAGAGCTCCGTAGAAGTTCAAAAGTTTGTCTCACTTACCAACACCAGTCGGTTCAATAAAAGGTATTACCTCACCGTGGCTGGGTGCTGGTTGAGCTCCTACCACTCCAACCCCAATCAAAGGGAATGGATTGGGGCTGGATGAATAGCCCTGTGCCTGCCTGGTAACTGGCCGCATGTGCCAGTCTTATTAACCCACAGTTATAAGGGCTGGGAGGAAGCTAGGGAAAAGGGAAGAGGGAAAGAGAAAGGTCAGGCACAGAAGGAAGTGGGAGCATCCTGGTCTGTTGCCGGTCAGGCCTGTTGTAGGGAAAGTAGCTGTGAAGCCTATGTATAGTTGGGAACTGGGAAACCTTTTAAGAATAAAGAGCATGGGTGCTGCACCAGACTGAAGTGTCCCTGATTCACTGAGGAGGGAGGCCCAGGGGCTGAATACCCAGGGGCGCAGGGTGAGCCCTGTGACACTCACCCATTGTGTCTCTCTAACATAACAGAAAGCATCATTATCCTCTGTATGTAAAGTCTTATTCCGTTAGTGACATGGCCACTCTGAGGACTTGCTTTCACTGGGGACGGCATGTAGGGTTTGTGTAGCTACACATCACAGTAAAAAGCTGACTGCATCCACAGTGAAGTGTGTAGCTACACGTGGCAGTGAAAGGCTCTGGCAGAGGAGAGGCAGCAGGGCACTACACTACTAAAATACACCACTACCCCGATATAACACGACCTGATATAACACAAATTCGGATATAACACGGTAAAGCAGTGCTCGGGCGGGGGGGGAGCAGGGCTGTGCACTCCGGCTGATCAAAGCAAGTTCGAGATAACGCGGTTTCACCTATAACGCAGTAAGATTTTTTGGCTCCCGAGGACAGTGTTAGATTGGGGTAGAGGTGTAGCAGTATAGATGAGCAAGGAACGGCTTGGGCATGTGGAGAGCCATGTAGGGTACATACCGTACGGTTCTGGTGTATCTTTACTCTACTTGCCTAAGCAGTGCCTCACTGTCTATACTGCTATTTATATCCATGCTATCGGGGGCATGCAGTGTATGTACTCTACACACTGCTGTAAGTATAGGCATAGCCCCATACTCCCATGTACAGTCACTAGTCTGTTTTGAGTGGATCTGATCACTGGGTCCCACATGCTTCCAAGTCAACTGAGTGTGAGCAGAGTCTAGTCAGTATTACTAGCTCTTGATCTCTGGTGCACACTTGCATATTCAGACCTTTTTTACGACAGCCTTCTCTGACACATGGGGTGCTATTACCCAGCCACCCTAGACACCCAAATCAGAGCCTCTGACTTCCCAAACTCCATCCCCTGTCCATTACACATGCTCTCATAGTGTTCCACCTCAACTGTGGGCACTCTGGGCTTCTAGTGTAGCCCCTTTGGGCACAACGTGGCAGGAAAGCAAGAAACACAGGCTTAGCACTCTTAAAGTACTCTAGAATCACAGATCTTTGAAAATAACAGAAGCCCTGTGACATGCCCTTCCCTAGTTTGACCTCACCCCATCTGTGAGACCAAGGGCTTGTCAGTGGCAACAGCTGAACAAAGTCTCTTGCCCTCTTTCTCCTGCAAATCCTTGCCTGTGGTGATGGTCAACTCCCTCACACCAGCCCATACTAAGCAGAAGCCCAGGAGGGAACAAAACACAAATTTCTGGGGTCAAGGCTAGGTCTAAGAACATGCAGGTGTCACCATGTATGTAACTCATGAGTGGCTGGGAGAGCATTCATGTATTTAACTGGGAATGAATTTGCATGCTGAAGGCTGTGTGTGACCAGGCCAGGTGTGGTTGTTCTGGTACCACAGCAGTGTAAAAAGCACCCCAGGCTAGAGCGTTAAGAGAACACCACTGTTCAACAGTCTAGATTGTACCCTAGGAAATGTCATAGGCGCCTTTGCAGAAAAGGTACTTTTCAACCAAGATCCATAATCTCCCTAATTAAGATATGCTGATAAAATGCTTGACAGAGTGGAGAGCTTTAATGCCTCGCAGCTACAACTTCAAGGATAGGATAAGCCTTTCTTCCTTTGACAGGATCAAGAAAATTAAAAAAATCACATTTTTCCTGTGTTTAGTGTGCATGGTTTTTTTTGTTTTGTTTTTTAAAGGAGGGGGATAGAGAAGTAAAACTATGTTCATTTTTTACTCAAACAAATTGATAAGCACTGCTTTAAATGAATTCCAACTACAAACACTCATGTATTCTCTCAAAGACCTTTTGTAATTCTTATTTGTTGCACAGCATTTACAGAATAAAAAGACTTCCAAGTTGAACAGCTGGGTTACACCCATAGTTTCGCCCTCTCCCCCCGTCCCCATGCCCTACATGACCAGGCTAGCATGAAGACTTCTGAAGTACAGAATATCGATTGGAAACATACTATGGATTGCTTGCACAGCAAGTTAAATTATTGTATATGATATATATTTAATTTCCCATATATAACAATAAACATGATTGATTCTTCAATTTCAGAGCATCATTTTCGTAATTAAGAAAATAAATACTCTTTCCAAATATAGCTAACTTATTTTTTCCAAGAAAATTTCTGTAGTGCAGTAGTTCATGTGTGACAGACAAATAACTATCCCTCTTCCTGTGGGCCCCTTTTTTTCTTTTTTTTTTTTAGAACCTGCCATTCATTTTCACACCTGACAGTATAAACCCCAGGACGTGTCTGTTGTGAAGAGGATTATCTTTCAGATCAATGCTGAAATTGATTCCAAACTGCACTATTTATCAGCCTGCAGCTAAAGCACTAAGAGTCAGGAAATATTTCCTCTCTTTCAAATCCATTCTTATTCTACTGCTGGAAGGAACATTATACTACAGCCTACATTAATACACACTTTTCTATTCTTTGTCCACGTGGAGAATCAAAGTCAAATACTCAGTGCAGCTAGTTACCACATTTTTTTGAAAGACAGACAGAATGATGTTTGCCACAGAATAACTAACCTTTGTGCTGTCACCAAATAATTTCTTAAACCTTTCAAGACAGACTTATTATGACTAATAAGGTTTCTGAATGCCTCCTATATATTTTAAAATAAAAAGTACCAGTACCACATCTTCATCTTAATTTGACATAATGATTTGGAAAACATATATACAGTCTCTTTTTAAAATTAAGTTTAAGGATGAATTTCATGCACCTGAAAATGGAAAATTGACTGGACTGGCTATATCCAGGCCTGCTATGAACAGATAGAGTAAATTAAATCAACAGAATTTCATCAATCTATCTAGGTATTTGTAACAGGTCTGTCACTATCATATCTGAACATCAAACCAATTCAGCCCTGATCTACTATCCATGACCAGGGCTTATTCTTATCACTGACTGACAAACTCTGTGGTGGAGAGAGTCCAATGCCTGATAAAAATCAATGGGAGTCTGTCCATTGACTTCAACAGTCATTGCATTAGGCCTTTTTCCACATGAGAATATGTTGAGACCCTTAGCTAATTTTCAACTTTGTCTGAAATGGTATTTGAATATAGCTCTCCGGGAGAGAAAAGCTGGTAAACCTTAACCACACAAACTCCAATATAACTTAAAATTTACAACATAACATAATTTACCAACTAAGTATATATTGCAGAGAAATTTAAATAACATCAATTACATAGTCTAAATGGCAATGTTAGGAAGATGATGAGAAACAGCCAGTTTGGAAGAAGCACTAGTTTCTTTTCATTTAAATTTATCATAATAAGAAACACTGCATTGTTGTTAATCGTGATGACTAAAACTGAACTCTAAAGGTTTATTAACTATGTGGGGCCACTGACGACGACATGAGAATTTCATCCATTTCACAAAAGCTGTATTAAAATTACATATTTCTGAGTTATTATCAATCAAATACCTGTGAAGCATTAAAATTAAATAAGACAGCCTACATTTTCAAAAGTTACAGTGATTTCTGGTGTCTGAACATTTGGATGTACCAAGGGCTTAGTACTTTCTGAGAATCAGGCCCTTTTAAGGCATATTAAGTTGGATAGCCAGATACTGATGCACCCAAAACCACTTTTATCCATTGAGGGTGTAATGTTTACCATTTACATAGCAGTTTTCATCTTTGGAATGCTTTACGAACATCAGATAATTAATCCTCAACATATGGTAGCAGGGGCAGCTCTAGCTTTTTTGATGCCCCAAGCACGGCAGTCAGGGAGACTTCGGGGGCGAGCCCACAGGAGGTCCGCCAGTTCCATGGCTTCAGCATACCCGCCGCCGAATTGCTGCCGAATCCGCGGGACCGGGGACCTGCCGAAGGCGGCCTGACTGCCGCCCTCACAGGGACCAGCAGGGCACCCCCCACGGCTTTGCGCCCCAGGCACGTGCTTGGAGCGCTGGTGCTTGGAGCTGCCGCTGTTTGGTAGCTAAGTAGCTATTATCCTCACTTCACAAATGGAGTAAGTGAGGAAGAAAGTTTAAGTGATTTATTGAAGACTACAAAGTAATCAGTGTCAGACACAACCTTAAATCTTAGGAGTTCCTGGGATCCTATGCTCAGGTGCAAATACTGTTTCTCTCTCACAATTCATGCACATAAAAAACTTTCAGAACAATATTTTTGCACCGTCATCTTTACAATATCTTCACTTGGAATATTCAGGTCGAATGACAAAAATAAATGTTAGATAATGGAAAACTGAAAACTTTCCTTTGGGGTGCCTTCTGGGTTCTTTTTTTTTTTTTTGATTTTTTGAATTTCACAGTGATAGGATCTTTAAAATAGTTAATCTTATGGTTTCAGATGTTTACATCTGAAATTTCAGTGTTGTAACCATGGGGGTCCTGACCCAAAAGAGGGTTGTGGAGCGTTGTGAGATTGTCAGCCTTACTTCTGCACTGCTGCTGGCTGGGTGGCTGGAGAGCAGCGGATGCTGGCCATCACCAGGAGTGACGCAGAAGTGAGGGTCGCAGGATATAGAAAGGTCATCACTTTTGGAGGGAGCAGGGCCAGCCTCACAGGTGGGTGACCATCCAGGACCCCATGGTCGGGGGCTCCGTAGTTCCCCCCTACAGCCAGACCAAGGTCTCTTTAACGACCGAGGGCTGGGCCCGGAGCTGGGGAGGGGCCAGGCTGGGGGCGCCCCAGCAAGGGATTCCTACCATGGGTCAGGCTCCAGCTGCTTGTCCCGGCAGGGCTGTAGAGGGATGGGACTTCCTCTTCCCTTGCATGGGCTGCTCCTGGGGCTGGGTCAGACTCACCTCCAGGAACCTCCCCCATCTACAGGAAGCACTGCGGCTGCGCTGCCTTCAGAGCACAGCCTCACTTCTGTAGCTTCACTTCTGTGCTACCTTCAGAGCTGGGCTCCCAGCCAGCAGCCGCAGAGCTTCCCAGAGGTGGGTCTGACCAGCCCCCAGAGAAACCCCTGTAGGGGAAGAGAAAATCCCGGCCAGGACTAACAGCTGGAGCCCAGAGCATAGTATGAGCCCTCATTGCCAACAACAGTCAGATTTCATGGGGGAGCTAAGATTTCACAGTCCGTGACATGTTTTTCATGGCCGTGAATTTGGTAGGGCCCTACAGATAAACCATGCTAATGTCAAATAGCAATGCAAACAGGCCCCTCAAAAAACAATCTGGAAAAAAAAAATCAACATTATCTCACAGTATTAAAGGTTATTAAGACAAATCATGTCACGTTCTGTTTTGCATTTTTTAGGGTTGCTTGTTTGGGGGGGTTGTTAATTTAAGCTATGATAGTCTTTTATTACATTACCATAAATTTATTCTGATAACAGAACTAAGAGACATCCTTAAAAACTATCTGAGAGATGGTAAATTGAGTGGCATGTTAAATCTCAGACCTTTGCACTTGAGTTTAAAACAGTCTTATAAAACATGGTTTAAAAAATGTGCCACTACTAGAATAATATGACAAATGCCATTCACAATTGTGATCTGTTGGCAGAGGTTAGTCAGGTGGCTTACATAGTCCTTGCCCACACAACATGGTCTTATAAAATGATTTCACTGCATCACTTCCATGAAAAATATACATTTATTAAATACACCAGTTCACTGATACTACTAAAATAATCTTAGTGTCTGCAGAGACACAAATTTACCATAAGCTTTTTATAATCATTTATTGAAATTAGTAACAAAGGGTGGGGGAAAGGGAAACCATTTCATATAACAAACTGCTCTGAATTATTAACAAATCAAATAACTCGATGGGTGAAGCATGAAAAGAAAGTCATTTTAAGCCACGGAGAGTTCAATGAGTTGTTTTCCACTACTATTCTAGAAGGAAAGTTACTGTTTTTTTCCTGCTTATTTTTAATCTATCTTAATCAAAAATTCAAAACAAAGTATGTAAAAAGCCTGATAAAAATCAGGTTGCCACATAAAATATTAACGAAGACTTCAGATGTCTCATTTTCCATTTCAATTTCTCATGTTCTTTTTCTGTAAGAGACAAGAACAAGGAGGTTCACCCATTGTTCACGAGAAACAACTTTAGCAGAAAGAGATACTGTCTGCAGCACTTATCAATATTTAGAGCAGCAAAGCACTCAGCAGGACAGCGGATTACAACTTGTAATGATCTGTGTCTAACGCAGGAGTGCTAATTCTAAACATGATCAATACAGACAAGAATTCCATCAACACACACAGTTTTATTTTATTTTATTTTAAATTACTTATGTTATTTTATTTTTACTTTTTCATTGAGAATTGACAAAATCAAGGTTTTCAGTGTCCATGCAACTATGCTTACTTCAACAGAAGCAATGTCATTTCTAAAAGGTTGTTGTTTTTAACAGCACTTAAACCTATTTGATAGTTAGACTTGATTTTACAATACATAACTATGGAAACAACTACGAGTCTTTTTATATAAATAGATATGTTTGAAAAGTCATACTGAACTGTTACCAATTCATTTCTGTGATAATGCTTTGAAAGCACTTAACAACTGCTCCATAAATCCACTAAAAATGCACTATCATGTCTATTAGAAAAAACAAAACAATCATTTTGTTCAGTTATATTTTCTTGGGAAATTCCATTTTAACTATCTTAGTGTGTCTTGAGAATAACTGTAAAGAATGATTGCAAAAAAACCCTAATTAATGGTGGGATATTAGATAAAACTGAGTCTTCTTTTATAAAGTATGTTCTTAGTAAAAAAACCTCTTGGGAAATTATTTCATTGACGTATAAATTATGACTAATGCACTAGCCCTTTACTTTGGGCATAATATACTACTCTTGGCCACTTTTCAACACAGAGGCAATTGCTTTCCACAACAATTCTCAACTCCTCTCTCTCTCTAATGCAGATGTAGAAAGACAGAACTCAGATAACTGTCATCTTATAGCTATACATCACTGGTTTCTTATGAAATCACACTAACCAAGTGATCTGAATTGTTTGTCAAATTATTGTAACTCCAAGAATGTCACTAATGCTTTATAGCATGGCTTTTCAGAGCTTATATTATAGTTTTTAAATTACATCCAAGGGTTTTGCAGGGGTATAACTGAGGGCTAAAACTGACTATACTTAGGCCTGGTCTACACTACGCGTTTAAATCGATTTAAAGAGCGTTAAATCGATTTAATGCTGTACCCGTCCACACTACAACGCCCTTTATACCGATATAAAGGGCTCTTTAAATCGATTTCTGTACTCCACCCCGACGAGAGGAGTAGCGCTAAATTCGATATTAACAATTCAGAGTACGGTTAGTGTGGACGGAAATCGACGTTATTGGCCTCCGGGCGGTATCCCACAGTGCACCACTGACCGCTCTGGTCAGCAATCTCATAAGCGCTATCCTAGCAACGAGATATACAGAGATCAATGCCTGAATTCCAAGGCGCGGGGGAGACTGCGGGAACCTATGGAGGATACGCTACGGAAGTGCTACCCATACATCGCAATCGGGAATTGCCTTATCATAGACCATTCGACACACGTTACATTCGCTCGGAAGCATGATGCACACCACACACAGATCTGCCGACGTCAG
>NC_133771.1:127851589-127913848 GCF_003597395.2 Chelonoidis abingdonii
CATGGATGCACAACGCCGAATTACTGTGCCTAGTGTGGCCGCATGAAATCGAATTTATAATATCAGTTTTATAAAACCGATTTTAGCTAATTCGATATTATCCCGTAGTGTAGACGTGGCCTTATACACATAAAATGGTTGTAAATATTGATATTATATTTTTGTGCATATTAACATATGGAGGCAGCAAGGTCTAGTGAATAGGGCACTGTACTAGTCAGGAGACTTGGTTCTGTTTCTAGCTCTGCCATTGACTTTCTGTGTGACCTTAGATCAGTGATTCCCAAACTTGGTTCGTGGCTTGTTCAGGGTAAGCGTCTCGTGGCCCACCAGGGGCTTATCGTGAACAAGTCGTGAACCAAGTTTGGGAACCCCTGCCTTAGACAAATCTCTCCATCTCTTTGTGCCCCCTTCGTACCCTTTGTCTTCTCTACTTAGACTGTAAACTCTTCAGAGCACAGACTATTTTCTACTATGAGTTTGTACAGCACCTAGCAAAACGGGGCACCAATTTCAGTGATGCCTCTAGGGCCTAGTACAATACAAATAATAAGAATTTTCAACTTAAAATTTCTATTTTGACTAGCAGTTCATATGCAGCCCAACAGTGGAAATGCAGGATTTGGGTAGTTTTTAAACTTTGGAGGAAGTTTAGCCAGCAGCCATACTGTCTGACTTTTGAGGGATGAATTTTATTACAATAACATTCTTTTAATGATTACTCAGTTGCGTAACTTTTTCTAACTGAAAAACAATTAAATGGTTTGTTTAAAAAAAAGAAAATGTCCTTGATAATTAGGAAAGGAAATAAATTATACATGTATCAGTAACTGAAATTTGGATTTATATTCAAACTCAAGCTTTTTATCCTCAACATCAAGGCCCTGCACAACTCTGCCCTGCTACTTTTCCGCTGTCATTCCATCCCAGCCCTTTCTTCCTCCATCTATCCTCTTCCCCAATTTCTTCTATATTCCTCCTTTATGCTGTCCTGCTACACACTTCTTTGTGCTTTCTTCCCTGTCACCCCTTATACTTAAAACTGTGTCCCTCTCCTTCGGTGCCAAATAGCCTCCACCTCTTCATATACTACTCCTGAAAAGATTTTCCATAACAATAAACCTGAGATTCAGTAGATTAAAAAAAGCCAGCCAAGATATCTACAAGACTGAACCATCACTCAGTGTGTTATATATAGTTCAACTGTATTGTCTGAGTCTAATTTAGATCAAATTTTGAAAAATTACAGTAATGACTTGAATTAAACTCCTTAGAGTAGTGACCATGTCTCCCTGTTTATCTGTAACGTGACAAGTACAAAAAAGTGCTCAGAAAATAATTAACAACAACAGTACTTCTCCTGGGTCTCCTCTTTTTCTGTATGTCAAAGGGTCTGATTCATCACTGTGTTACTCTAATTTTTATGTCTACATAATTCTATTGATTTTGGAGCATTTACACTGGCGTAAAAGTGGAATAATTCAGTGGTGAATTAGGCCTAAGAGATGTCAGTGGTGGTTCTTTGCTTTACTCCAACCAATTAACAGTCTGTTTGATATGAGAGTGCAAGAGGATCATTATGTCTGAAGGAGATGAACAAAAAAGAATAGATATGAGGCTCTTGCAAAATATGAGCCTGAGTTTCATGAAACAGTAGTAAGGTTTATTACATTAATTCAATGTTTCTTGCTAACTATAAAGTTTTCAACAACTAGATATGCAATGGCATATACATAAAATACCTACTTTTTAAGCATCGAGCATTGTTTTCACAAGGGTCTTATTTTGGAAATAATTACTGGTGGTATTCTGACATGACAAGTTATTTTTTGGCATATTGCTGTAAATCATGTTATGATGCTACATCCTATGAATGGCTAGAATCTGAACGGGATATTGTAAAACAGTTTATGCTCATATTTTATCTTATGTCCAAATTGTTATCTAACAGGGAATATTTTATGGATTTCAAACATATATTTGAAACCCACAGTGTCTGTACAGTCCTTTGAAAATATATAGGATAAGGCCAGTCATTTCAAGTCCTTGTCATATAAGGTGTTGATTTAGCGTGGTGCTGTCTACCACATTCATTTACAGTGTCTACAACAATTTGGGGATGGATGAGAAAATAAAAAGTCTATGTCCTTAGAGGCAACATAATATTTTTTATCTGCTCTTTTTCATGTGGGAGGCATTATTGCTGGTGTCTGCAAGATGTTTTTTTCTGGGTCTAGCAGGGCTTCGTTGACAGGGAGTACAATACGAGCTGATGACAAAGTATGTAAGATGTTGAGCAGCTTATGTTGTGACTCCTTTGCTTCTTTAAGGGGAATTTGTAGCAAGTCTGCTACTCTCTTAGTAAGATCTTGGAATTGTTTGAAATCTTGTGTCATGATTGGTGGGGGACTCATAACTAGGATGACCAGATAGCAAGTGTGAAAAATCAGGACAGGAGGTGGGGGGTAATAAGTACTGTAACGATGTGGGACTCACCCCTGTGGCACCTCCTGATGGTCATCTCAGGGAATTAGCCCTCCAGCCACTGGAGCGCCTTCTGCAGGCCAGCATCCCGCTACCAGTTGGTCCCCATGTCCCTCCTGGACTCTGGTGCCCCGTTATCTGGGGTGCTGCCCCCCAGCAGGAACCCCTTTCTCTCAGGGTCTCTCCTCCCCAGGGAACCCCTACCCACTATCCCCACCTCACCTCAGTATCAGGCTACTGCCCGTCATTGTCTAGCCACCGCACCCTGGGGCAGACTGCAGTATCAGCCTACTCAATACTGGCAAGGTTGGGTTTGGATCTGAAGCCTTGGCCTATCCCTGGGCTGCCCTCTGCAACCCCTAGTACCTGTTGGCCTTCTGCAAGGCCAGAGCCTGGGGCTTTCCAGGCTGGAGCTCCCCAGCTCTTCTGCCTTTCCCCAGCCTTGCTCCACTCAGGTACTCTGCTCAGGTCCCTCCCTCTCAGAAGCTAGAGGGAGACTGTGAGCTCCTGGCTACCAGCCTTCTATATAGGGCCAGCTGATTGGGTCGTGGCCCAGCTGCGGCTGCTTCCCCATTCAGCCTAGTAGCTGCTTCCCCCTGCAACAGCCCTCTCCCAGGGCTGTCTTAAGCCCTTCCGGGCAGGAGCGGGGTAACCACCCCGCTACAGGTACCTACATAAGAAAAAGCCCCAAAAAACGGGACTGTCCCTATAAAATCGGGACATCTTGTCACCCTATTCATAACGGCTTCGTCAGGAGACGATGAAGAGATGTTAATTGTTGAAGTAATCTCCTTGTCCATTCTTGCTTCCTGTTCCTCAAAAGTCTCCTCTTGAGGATCAAGAGGTCTAGATAGGGAAGCTGACGGAGATCGTCTTCCTCTATCCTGAAAGGCAATGCTCGAGATCCTGGAGAACTGGTAAGCTTCCCATGGGTCTCAGTACAGCCACTGAGATTGTGCAAAGGGCATGAGTGGGGGCATCCAAGGGTGGGCCTTACAAACTGGATGGGCCTTAACTCTCATGGTGGTACAGCAGCTCTGAGACTGTTTCCAGGTGATTGGTCCCTTGGTATTGTATTGGAGAGCTTCCACCAAGACTGAGTATATGTCATCCTCATCCTTCTCTTTCTCATCACTCAATAGAAATGGAGCAGTCAAAGACACAGATGGTGACTGTTTTGGTACTGCAGGAATGTCAGGGAACCAAGATGTAGTTGGTACCACAATTGTGAAAGTCCTGAGCAGGGGTGATTCCAGTGTCTCTGAGACTAGCAAGTTTTGGAGAAATGTAATTATTGTGGTATTGTGGTAGCAGCTGATACCGTTGAGGCACGCTCTGTGGGAGCAGTTGAAGTAGAAGGAGTCAATGGCCCTTGCAGGCTTCTTCACTCCGACGAATGGCCAATAGATATCAGTCAGGGCTTTTGTGGGGCCGAACTACTCAGTACTGAGGCCCTCATTGACGCCATCAGTGCCACATTTGTGAAGCTCCTTTGTTCACTACCACTCCTTTCTCCTGATGGTACCGATCTTCCTGAGCCTATGCCCTTATGGTCTTTAGGCTTACCGATGGTACAGGTATCTGAGGAGCCTACAGCCTTGTAGGCAACCAGCCTCTGTCAGTTGGTACTGAGGAGGTCGACCTAGTCAAGGATCTCTTTTTCCCAGTCAATTCTCTATTCTAGGGACTTGTAGCCTACTTTTTTGAGAGAAATCACTAGATTTCTTCTTTGAAGTCACTGGAGAGTGTTGAGCCGAGGTCATCAATAAGATCAAAATCTCATCCAGTACCACTGTACAGGGTGGGTCCCGGGTTGTAGGCTGGTCTAAGTAAACTTTCCATCATGAGAAGTCTGAGCTTCAGGTTTTCTTGCCTTTGATTTTAGTTTCAGTCAAAAAGTGCACTTTTATGGTACTTGAGACACTCAGACAGTGAATGCAGCGTGAATGGCCATCACTGAATGGGATAGCTTCTCTGCAGACAAGACAGCATTTAAACCCGGGGCATCTGGGCATACACTTTGCAGGTTTCATGTCCCAAAAGGGAAAAGATGAAGAAGAGCTAACTAAAGACAGGGACATAGCTATTCCAAAAAATAAAATTAAAGAAAAAGATAATTTCTTTTATGAAAAGTAAAGAAGGAGATTATTAACCTAAGGAAACTTCTATGAACTATACTATTAACTGGGAACAAAGGTCAAAAATCGGTAAGTAATTGTAAAATTGGACTCTGCTATGGCTCCGTCTCAGGACAAAGGTGGTTGAGAGGGAACTGGGAATGGTTCACCTGCATAGTATTAGACAGTCTTGAGGCAGAGCACAAGACAGGGAGAGCACATGAGAGGGCCAAATGGACACTGCTACCTAAAATCTCCAATCTGTGTCTCAGGGACACAGATACACCTACAATGGAGCACCCAGAGGGACACTACTCGAAGAAGAAAACACTGCTTTCATTGCCTCCATTCAGAATCACAAGTGCCCAAGAAATTTTCCTAATGAAAATGAGTGATCTTCTGCAAGGCCTGGAGAGTGAAAATGTATATGTCTGCCCATCTAGTTTATGGGAAATCTAAGGAAGAACATAAAGTTAAAATAAATTCTGAATGCAATTGAGATTGTTCAACTAAAATTAAATAGGGAAACTTATTCTGTTACAAGCCCAACTATTATTCTTATAGCATGGGACTAAAGGGGATGAGAGGAGATCTACAAAATGTCAAAGCTACAGCTGAACTAACTGCCTAAATATGTCTCAGTCATATGTTCCTTGGTAAGATACAAGTTTTGAGAAAAATCAAACTAACCTACCCTCAATTCACCAAGCTCTTTATGAATCTTAGTATAGATCTAGGACAAAGGCTTCTGAGGATCTAAAGAGTTTACTGACCACATTATGATATTTCCAGGTCTACAGGTCTATTTCAACCAGCAGCTATTGTCTCAATGGGATGTTAGTCCAGTTACACTGAAATGACTGAAGCATGTTGTTCCAGATAGCTTTTTGAAACGGAGACCATGGGCATGCAAATATAAACAAAATGTTTACTGACCCTCTATTAATCTATAATATGTTGTTAAATATTAAATCTTCTTAAAGATTGTTTATACAGAACACATAGGTTTGGATGAAATGTGAGGTTATGTGTACTGTTTCTTTCAATTTGTAGCAGGAAACCAGGCAGAAGAAGCTAAGGAAGATTCTAGACAGAAGCTCTGCATTGGAACAGAATGAGAGACAGTAGTTGGATGCAGAATGTCATTGCAAACCAAAAAAACTGTGGGCCTAATCCTCCACTGTGTTGCACTTTATGTCATTTACACTTTCACAAAGAGGATACAATACACTATCAAATCATAATAGAACCATGTTACACCCACTTTACACAACTGTAAATGACAACACAAGCTACAAGGCAGTAGACAATCAAGTCCACGTGTGACATCTTCACATCTTTAATGGAAAGTTATTAAATAACTTCAGACTTTTCCCCTTTTAATTCAGAAGATTAAAAAGTGTGCAAACATCTTCTTAGCACACAATAAGTAGTTATAGTAGAAAGGCTTCAAAGACTTGGAGATACAGTTTAATCAGATTGTCCATTCAATCGTTAATATCTGAATCAGGAATCTGTTCTGTAACTGATTATATATGTTGTATTCCTTAGCAAATAAACATGTCTTCAAATAAAAAATATTTATTTTATATAGTCTTTCAGAATACACATATCACAGAGAAAGGCAAAGAGAATCCATAATCCACCTAGCCAATTGTGCAATGTTGTACATGTAAGAAAAAATCCTTTCAACACCTGCAGGCCATCAGTTTACATCCTAAAATAAGAGATTGGTTTGCCCTTAACTTACACTACCTAAAATTTTATTAATGATCATAAATTATCCATCTCTTTTAAAATGTTGCTACAGTAGCTGACTCCATAGCCCCCTCCCTCCTTCTGTGTAAAGGAATTCCACTGGTTTACTATACACTGTTTTAAATAGCATTTCCTTTGATTTGTTACAAATTTGCCAGCCACTAACTTCATCATGAATTCTCCGGGATTCTTGTAATATGAGACAGTGTATAAAGAACAAACTAATCTATTTTCGCTATATCCGTCAGAATTTTGAATACTTTTGTCAAGTCCTCTCTAAGGCCCTTCCCTCATACTGCAATTTCTTGTGGGTGAGTGGCCTGCTGTGCGCCCACACAGAGTCCAGCAGGCCTCCATGAAGTGACAACAGTCCATCCACTCACAAGAAATTACAGGATTGCAGCCTAATTCTTTGTCTTTCCAAATAAATAACTGCAAGTCTCAGCGTTTCTCTAATCATCTTTACTGCCTTCTCTGGACTATTTCAAACTCAGACCCTTTTATTTAACATGAAGTGAGTAAAACTGGACAATGTATTCTCAAGAAAGGCATGCCATTGTTCAATAAGTCTTTACAATACTTTATTATGTTTTATTCCTTTTTTTAATGCATTCAAACATCCTATTTGCTTTTTTAATTGATGCTGCGCACTGGGTATGTGATGAAACTGCTGTTATCAGGCATACCGGGGGAACAACTAGTGTCTTGGTAACTATCTTTTATGAATTCAATATCTCTAGGGTACAAAATATGCGATTTCTCTCTAAATAGAAATATGATAATACCTCTTATAATGTAACTCTGTTTTGATGCAGTTTCATAATACTATGTTATACAGTTTCCCTTTGATGCACTTATCTATATAATAGGAGAACTTTTAAAGTCAGCAATAACACTAAAAATATATTATAATGATGCTTCTATGAAAACACTACTCTAACCCTATAGATCCATATGCAAATTATCAGATCATTGGTTTCTTTATTCCATACCCGAGTCTATGTAAAATATTAAACCAAAATAAACTGTTTTATTATGTTAGAATATGCAAAGATATATGATAAAGGAATTAGTTAAATAATATGTGGCAAGCAGAATTCTACACGAAGGACTTTCTGACTATATGTTGTAAAACAATTAATACTCCTTTAAACACTGGAAATTCTAAAACACAGCCGAGCTAGTGTTTCTCATTATCCTGGATTATTTCTACAATATATTCAGAAAGTACAGAAATCACTGTTAGATACAAAAATGATAAATACTTTAAATTATACAAGTGCTAAGATACTATGATAATGGATGCAAAGCACTGATATAGATATATAGTTAAAAACAATAATGAATCATCTCATATAGAGAGCTTTTCCACCCATAGATATCAATGGAAGTTGAAGGCTCATAACATGTTGCAGGAGTGCTCAGCACCTTGCAGAATCAAACGTTATCTAGGCAATATATTGTATGTTATTTTCAATAGCGACATTAAGTGGTAACTTAGTGGCACTAACCTACAAAAGAAAGCCATAAAACATGAGTTAGGTTGTCTTCCAAAATGCAGTTCAATAGGCAAGCTATTAAATTGTCTCTTTTTATGGTTATGTATTTAAGGACATGCCTTTATCTTACAGGACACATTAGTATACCATAAAATTCAAAATTCATATCATTCTTGCAGATATGACCTTAAAAACTGAGGTATTCACTATTCTACACAGACAACATGGGCATTCAGATTTACTAGGTGGCTTTGAAAATCTCAGGCTAAATTGACAACAGCAAAGTTTTAAAGAATGGTGATTTATCCTAGTATCCTGGTCAAAATTTTCTCCCTTCCATTGTTATACATTGTGAACTGTTTGGCTGCTGCCCTCCACCCCAGACATAGCCGCATTTTAGCTGTGTTTCACGTACATATTGTACTTTAACTGTTTGAAAATCTTTTGAAATAAAAGATAAGTGTAAAATATCTAACTATAATTATGATACAGGAAACCAAGATTTGCTCCCATATTATACATGCTCCCCTTGAACTAAGAATCTGAATAGCAAGTTTCATTCCGGGTGAATTTTTATTGCAGATTTATAAATCCTTTAGGTTTGTAACAAAAGTGCTGACACAAACTTGGCTTGAGCATCACAAAAGCAAGGCTGTGTTTTTGTCAATTTTTTAAATTTATTTATTACCAGAGTCCTAACAGATGTGTTTTGCTCTCTTAAAATTCCCCCCAAAAGTTAATTACTTGTCTATCAAAAAGAGAATTTTTTTATGTTTTGTGGATATTATGTTTTTAAAAGTACAGAAATAAAAGTGTTGCATGTCCAACATTCATACGAAGCAATTCTATTATAATTTCCTCACAACTGTTGAAACACCTATTGGAAATAAATGCCCCAAATCAACCCAAGTGTTGGCAGCAGTTTCATCAGGATAAAGACAGGCTCCAACTGGATGAGATTCGCGTGTTTGTTTTTGATGTAAGAAGTAAAATATCCCTGCACATGCTTTCCCATGATTAGGACACAGAAAAAACACAGGTTACCTCACTGTTAAATGTAAAAGTGACTGTGTTGCCAAAAGAGTCTCTTTTCTTCTTAAACTTTGTAACTGAATTTGCTTTACATAATAGAAAACGGTGTAATTGTTCCTATAGTACATGATAAAACTTAACACACCAAAAAAAATAAATCAAAAGTATTACATCATTCTGTTCTGACTACTTAGATGTAAGGACTCTTACTGCATTTATATTATTAAAACATGTTATACAGTTGTTAAAAGAAAAACAAATCATGTTAAGCTTAATTTATTCGCTGTTTCTAAGATGCTGGAATTACTGATGACTACAACTGACTATCCTATCTGTGTGAGTTTTAAGAGTCTAAGCCCATTAACTTCAATCACCTTTGGAGCAGATCCTAAAAGAAATCATATAATTAATGACACAAGAATATATTCTCTATATTCCATAGTTCAACACAAACAAGCTCATTAGCAAAGTAAGCACACAATCCTGCATTGCTATATTCCCCAAAACTCCCAATAGACTTTAATGGGAAATTAGGAATGGGATGGGAAATAACTCTCCTAATGTACACATTGAGTAAGAAGGGAGAGAACGTAGATACAGGACTTGTGATACATAGGGTATGAAAAGCAATACTATATCTTCTTGTTCTGATTTTCATATAATTTAAATAAACTTGTATAATCTCAAAAAAAAAGACAAATTTTAAGCTAGACCCTCATGGAGCTTTGCTAATTTACTACTGAGGATCTGGCCATAGATTTTTTAATAAAAGTGACCTTTTTCATCAGGAAGGTTATCACTTCTTTCAGCTCTTCATCTCTGGTAAAAATATAGTAGAACATTCTTTTGTGCCATGCTACTTTAAAAGTGAAGGGGAAAGCTCTTTCCTTGTTCTCTTTCCTTATTTAGAGATAATATTTTTTCCAGAAAACAGTGCTGATGTCTTATTAGCTACATTAATGGATGCTGGTATTAGTAACAGACACATCACAGCATTAGACCGTACAAAACAAGTACCCTAAACTTTTTGACCATAAATAAGATTTCGTTTTGATATTATAAACCTACAAAAGCTAAGGCAGGCTTAAAAGAAATGTAGCACATTAAAATAAAATACGGGTTTTCTTGATTAAAAGACTACAGTAAATTAATATACACTGATACTTCATCATGGTTGGAATCGGATAGAAACATGGATGTCTCTCTCCCTAATAGAGCAAGCTAATCGTAAAACACATGCTATGTGCTGGCCAGCTCCATTCTGTTAATCTTATTTGCCTTAAATAAAATTTGACTACCAATGCTAATCTTAAACACGTCAAATGCCATAAAAGATTTTTACTTAATCTACATTTTTTCAAAAGTGAAGAACATATTTATGAAAATTTGGTTAAAGGTAAGGACAATTTTGAATATTTTGAATAAAAACTATGGGAGGCTGGTATTTTGTATTGTTTTAATATTTAATTGCATTATAGATAAAAGCTGGAATATGTTCTGAGAACAGGCAAGACAAACCTATCTGCTTACTTTGTTTCAAATGTGGTTCAAGACACAGATATTGGTGAAATAGGGAACACAGATGGTTTGATGGTAACTACACACATACACCATGCCATATTTGCAGTAAAACTGTAGACACAAGATACAGAATATGTATCTTGTGTCACTCAATAACAGCCCTGAGGGTGGCACTTTTGCAACAGAAAAGCTTCACAAACAGACTCCAATGAGAAACTGCTGAACTCGAATTGATATGCAAATTAGATACAATCAGCTTAGGCTTGAGTAGAGACTGAGAATGGCTGAGCCATTACAAACATTGACTCTATCTCCCCACGTAAGTATTCTCACACTTCTTATCAAACAGTCTGTACTGGACTATCTTGATTATCACTTTAAAAGTTTTCTCTCTTACCTAGTTGGCCTCTCAGAGTTAGTAAGATAACTCTCACCTTTTCATGCTCTCTGTATGTGTATATATATTTCCTGAATATATGTTCCATTTCATGCATCCGAAGAAGTGGGCTGTAACCCACGAAAGCTTAAGCTCAAATAAATTTGTTAGTCTCAAAGGTGTCACAAGTACTCCTATTCTTTTTGAGAATATGTTTAGTATTTCTTGAATTTATATGCTTCAACTACAGACTTTAAAAACAAATTAGATTCACTGCATTCCAAAAAGCTGAAATATCCTCAAAAGTATTATTGTTTTGTTACCATTTATGTATACCATTATGTCATTAATATGAGTGGATAAGCTTTATATGTATTTTATTAAAAAAACTACAGTTTGAAAAATCACTGTTAGGGATATGTAGGAGTAGTCTGCATGGTTACAAAGCATCTGAGATTTTGCTTTTTCATTCTGGAATGGGTTAGAGACTGAAACTAAGTATATTGTGGGGCTGAATGAAGATGTTAACAAGGTCTATAGTTTATTTTCTTGTTGCCTTTGTTCTGCTTCAATCAAAATAAATGTGGTGAAGTTAAAAGTTATGACTAGTGAACTGGAGACACAACACTTACAATCAAGTCTGGGCCTGATAGCACATAGTCTGGCTCCAAAAGAAAAGGGAGAAACTGGAGAAACCTAAGCTACTTACTGCTTTTTTGCTGGTTGAAACTATTTTCTTTTTCTATGCAGTTTAATTGCATAAACATATTTTATAGTGTCTTATATTGTTCCCATTCACTCACTTGCACTCAGTACATACATTTAAAAACTTACACATCAATGTGCTGCATTACAAAATCTCGATGATCTTCATTTACCATCCTTTACTCCATCTCATTGCACAGCAAAGACTATCTGAGTTAGTTTTCATTAAAATACATGCCTCTCTATTTTTCACTTCATCCCTATCAAAATCCCAGTTTGGTTTTATTGGAAAAATAAAACAAAACAGCCTTTTAATTTAAAAATAAATTTAAAAAAACTAATTCCACTGGCTCTGGCTCATTTCCTGGTTGGAGGCAGGGGCTACAGCTGCTGTTCTGGAAACATCATGAGAAGGAACGATCAGAGCACCACCAGGAAGAAAGGCATGAACAGGGCAGGACTATACTTGTTGGAAAACAAATGGCCTGTTTCTCCTAATAGGTTTACAGGAGAGGAACAGGAAGAGTCCCAAAATCCAATTGTTGCTGAGGAGTGGGATGGGTGTAGAGTTCAGCCTGAGGGGAGCCAGAAGAACTGGAGGTCAGGCCCCTGGTTTCTTCAGAAGAACTGTTCTGGAACTGGCAGACAGGTTTTCCAGCAAAGTGTTATTGATTTCCTGCTCATCCAAATAGCTAAGTCTTGGACCATATTCACAGATTCATAGATTCCAAGGCTGGAAGGGACCACTGTGATCATTTAGTCTGACCTCCTGTATAACACAGGCCACAGAACTTCCCCAAAATAATTCCTATAGCGTATCTTTTAGAAAAACACAATCAAATTGTATGTTGGGTCAGTGCTGAAGACAAATATCCTATTGAAATCAGACCTTGGTATATATTATCCTATACTTGCCAACATTCTTTAAAAAACAAAACTATTGTTTCTAATTTGCATAAATAAGGAGCCAGCATTCCCCAGTCCTGCATTTAATTTTCAAGTCTCCCGTCAATTATACACTTTCCTCATTCAATCCCAGCATTTAATTTTCTAGCTCCAACCCACAATGCCCACTCCTGCAGTTAGTTCTCAAGTTCCCCACACAATGTACCCTAATGTTTAATTTCCTACTCCACTCTAGAATTTCTCTACCTTTCCACATCTTTCCTTCCTTTCCCTTCCACTCCACACCCCACCCCAGCATTTAATTATATACCTCCTAACCTACAGAAGTCATCTTCTTCTCTGTCCTGCTTGGCTGGGGGATTCCGGCTGGCTTTTCCGCCAGTCCAGATACCTAGCTCTTCTCCCATCCTGGCCAGTGAAAAGGGGCATTGCTGGGAGCCTTCTCCTTCCCAGCTACTGCCAGGGACATGGAGCCATCACTGGCAGCCAGAACAGGAGCTGCTCCCTAGCCACTTCACCACACATAAGTGCTTATAACTCCGCAGTAGAGTAAAGGCAAGGAACAACTGTCTTCTCCATGTCTTGAAAAGGCAGGCTGTCACTCAGCATGTTCAATAGCTCTGTTTGGCTGTCCTTTCCAAAGAGACTGGGGAATGGGAGATGAAAACCATTCCTCATAGACTAGAGTTTTTCCCTGAAGACCCATAGAAGGGTCTGAAACTTCATAAAGTTAGCAGGTCTGCATTCACAGTTTCAAAGATCTTTATAAAGAGCATTGTATACGAGCTGGGCATTATTAGTAAAAATAAGAAACCAAGAACTTTCCGGCTTGGAAGCTGGAATGTCAGGACCAGGTGTCTGGGATTGACAGATAATGACGACCTACAATATACGAGCAGCATATGGAAGTCAGCTTTGATAGACCATGAGCTGTACAAACTTAATGTCAACATTGAAGCACTTCAGGAAACAAGACTTGCGGATGCTGGTTCTGTCCAACAGGCCAATTACAGGTCTCTTGCAACTTATGCCCATTTAACATGCGTGATTTCAGCTTTACGCTGAAAGGCCTGGAGTCCCGGAGGGGGCGTGGCCTCAAGATTTAAAGGTCCTGGGGCACTAGCTGTGGCTGGGAGTCCCAGGGTCTTTAAATCACTCAGGGGGCTCCAAGCTGCAGAGGTGGCTGGGAGCCCCTGGGACGAATTAAAGGGCCCGAGGCACCAGCCACCATGGACCTTCAGGCCCTTTAAATGCCTCTCCCCATTCCGCCAGCCAGAGCTGCGGGCAGGATTTAAAGGGCTTGGGGTTCTGACTATACGCGGTTTTCGCTTTACGCGATAACTGCGGAACGGAATCCCCGCCTAAGATGCGACAGACCTGTACACCTTCTTTTGGCAAGGTAAAAGTAGCAAAGAAAATCGTCTGCATGGTGTCAGTTTTGCTGTGAGAAACAAGTGGGTAAAGCTCCTAGAGACTCCTATTGGGAAGTCAGAGCATATCATCTGACTTAAAATTCCGATGACTATCAGCTCTGTGAACATCATTAAGGCCTATATCCCAACATTCAAATCTATCCCCAAGGAGAAGGATACATTTTACGACTCGGCATCAAGTTGTCAAACGAATACCATCAACTGAGCAACTTTTCCTCCTTGGTGACTTTAATGCAAGAGTTGGTGCAGACAACAAGTCATGGCCAGATTGCCTAAGACATTTTGGCATTGGCAAGATGAATGAGAATGACTTTTTGAATTCTGTACCCAAAACCTAATGTGCATTACCAATTCACATTTTAGAGGAAAAAATCACCACAAAATGTCATGGCGACATTCAGGATCAGGTCACTGGCACCAGTTAGACCTCATTATCGACAGGAGGAAAGACCTACACTTAGTCCAGAACATTCGTATGTTCCACAGCACTGTTTGTGACACCTACCACTTCTTGAGGGGAGGGATAGCTCAGTGGTTTGAGCATTAGCCTGCTAAACCCATGGTTGTGAGCTCAATCCTTGAGGGGACCATCTAGGGCAAAATCAGTACTTCGTCCTGCTAATGAAGGCAGAGAGCTGGACTTGATTACCTTTTGGGGTCCCTTCCAGTTCTGTGAGATAGGTATATATTATTAGCAAAGTGAAGATTACAGCCAAGAAACTACATAGAGCAAAACCTAGGAGCAAGCTCAAAATCAATGCTATTACTACCAAAAACCAGAGGAAATGCTAAGAGTTGGTGAAGGCTTTTGAACTTAGTATGCATGTGAAGTCATTACCCAAGGATATCCTATAAAGGGAGCTATCAGAGGGAACAAGAACAACATGATGTCCCAAGCTTCACTATAAAGACACAGGCAAGCTAGAGATGAAGGAATTTGGAATTCATCCTGATCAATGGGAAGTCTTAGCAAATTGATCGTAACAAGTGGTGCCATCATCTTCATCAGTGTATCAAAGTCCATGACAGAAGCTGGCTCCTACAGCGTGAAGGGAAAAAAGCCCGTAGGAAGCAAGCAGCTCCCAATCAAAATACATACATTTGGAATAACTGCCAAAGATCATAAAATCTCAGACTGGACTATTCAGTCACAAGAGATTGCAGACCATCTACATCGTAGGCTGCAATTCCCACTGTCTCTCAAAGACAAAAGGATGCCAATGTGTGTATATGAGCTGGGTATTATTAGTATTACAATATCACTAGCAATACTATAAAATATAATATATTCATATCCAGTAATTTATTATTATTATAGTCCAGATCTATATATTGGATATAGAACAAGAAGTCTTTGAATTATTTTTCATTATCATCTATATTGTCACTCGGTCTGTATGTCATTCAGAAGCCCAAAATGTCTGTTGAGTCAACGTGAAGGGACGGAAACAGCTATTAGCATGGTTAAGAGCTCTTTTTGTTCAATGTCACCAGGATCAATCATCCCTGGGATCTGTGCTCTGTTACTATCACATTTTTAAGTTCTCAGCCATTTTGATTTTATGAATTACACCCATACCATGTACAGCTGCCGTATGGCATGTATCTATGCCATACCAAGAGTGCTACACCATTGTGATATCAGAGTTAACTCACCCAGTCACCATCCTTACTCTACAGCTAATTTGCAAACCTATTTGTTTCAATTCCTACAGACTAGAGACAGTATTTCATTGTTTTAATATGTATTAACTGCTTGATCAAAGGGACACCATCAACTTAAAAATTATACTTCTATATGAAATTTCTTTCAGGTAATAATACTTAAGATTACTAAAACTGAAAGATTATAGAAATGTTTCTTTTTCCATTTTGTTCACTTTGTGCATTTGAAAGCACTCTGTGTATAGTCAGTTTCACAGTTTCTCCTATATAATCAGTTTGCCATTGTTTATGTGATTTTTTCACACAGTGACAAGGGAGATAAAAACATTTTATAAGAGAAAAATGTTATTGTAAAACTAATAAATTTGCAGGTGTGGTATTTAAAACTTCTTTGAAATTATTTTTTTTAAACTGATAGCTTTCCCAACTTGATATTGCTTTCAAGTTGACAATGTTGCTAATACTGTAGAGTTTAAAGTGGGGAAAAGCTAGAAAGGTATTTATTGAAATTTATATAAGGATTATTCTCCTATTCTAGGGCAAAGCCCTTTACAAATGTAACCTATAGGCCACTACTTACCAAAATTAATATAAGTTTAGCTTTGTTTTGGGCAAAACTTCAGGTGACTTACTTCTAATAATAATAAACAGAACGACTAAATGTAAAAGCCTTGTTGGTGCAGTTAGCAACTGGCCATTCCTAGTAAAGTGTATTTATATTTTCATGTGTACAGTCCAATCAGTTATCCCAGCCAGCTGGAGTGACTGCCAGCAAGGTTCAGTAGAGGCTAATAACTCACAAGTCTTCAGTAGCACCCTAACTTCCACTTTTGACACAAGATGATAAACACTATGTCTGAGATTGCCAGAACTGTGATTGCAGTCCTGGCAATTCTGAACACAAATGGCAAGATGTCTAACTAGTTGTTTGCATGCACAATTCTGAAAACTTCAGACTAGAGGTATTGGTACTGGGATGAAAAACATAAAAATTGAAGGGCAGAGTTTCCGATGTGCATCTGTCATATTAATCGGCATCCCAAGGTTACAGTGATGCCCCTTCCTCTCATTCCTTTGTAGTGGACATTTTCTATGTGGATTTTTGAAGTAACACGTCTCTGCCAGACAATTTGCTGACACTTCCCTGACAATACACTATAATATTCATTATATAAGATAATATTCACTTTTCTTTCAATAGGTGTAATTCCATTACTTTTTACCAGGTGTCCCAGAAAATCATTTGAATATAGCTGCTTGGTTTGAGCTTTTATCCCCAGATCATTGCCTGCCTCTCCTAAAAGTTACAGAAAAGAACCAGGTGGTTTAAGCAGTGAAGTGGAATGTTGAGGATTCTTTGACCCAAAGCTGGAATCTAATGACTCTAAAACAGTCCCCATAATACATAAAGAAGTTTGAGATTCTAAGCCATATATTTTTAAAAGATAACATATAACTTTAAAATTTAAGCTGGATGCTTTCCTCATAAGTAAAGCAATATTAAAAGAGAGATAATAGTACTCACTTTAATGTCTCAGTCAAATCTTGCACTATAACAAGCACTGAATTTTAATTCACAATATTTTCTTTTTGACAAAGTAAACACATGTAGACATCTCTATATTATCTATGTACATTAAGTTACCATGTATTTACATTTAGTCAACATCATTTTATAGTAAGCAACAATCCATATTTTCAACATCACTCAGCGAACAGTATACCCTATTTCTATACTGCTACCATATACTGTAGTTAACCTATATTAACAAAATAAACATTTGATCATCATTATTTAATCACCCTAGCAGAATGCATATAGTCCATGCAAGAGGCCAAAGTTATAGCTGCCATGGGAACCGTAAGCATTCATTTACTGACTTATGTGGGTTTAACAACCTCCAAAGTAAAAATAACACAGTTTTTGGTATGGAATATATATTGTAATATGACACTATTGAAGACTTCCACAGTTAGGTAAGAACAAACAGCAAATATTATTATTATGTACCATGATTCTGGATGATCTCTGATTAATGAAGAGGAATGGATTTTGCCTCCAGAGCCCTAAACAGTGTTTCTGCAATTGTGTCATAATAGTTAAGAATTATTTATCTTTGTTTTCCTGGTTGTCTTCTTAAATTTCCTCATAAATTAGACTCAGTAAATAGGGATCATCAATATTTTCTTAACGTTGATCAGCAAATCAACAAACAAGAGGAACTGGAATTGTTCATTTATGAGCATAAATTTGATCTAGATGGTATTACTGAAACCTGGTGGCATGATTCCCAGGATTGGAATGTTAAAATCAATGGTTATAAACTATGTAAGAAGGATTAGGCGAGCAAAAGGGGAGGGGAATGGCACTCCATGTAAAAAATGGCATTACCTTAAGTTTCCAGGATTCTTACAACTTAAAAGAAAATGATCATGAATGCTTATGGATCAATCTCCTAATAGGAAAAGCACAAGAAGTTGAGGTCTGCTTAGGAGATCACCAAATCAAACTAGGGAACAGGATAACTGATTCCTTATGCACTTCTCTATAATATGTAGGAAAATAAGCTGCATGATCATAGGGAACATCAATTTGAGTGACACATGCTGGAGGTCTCATGCTTCCAGTACTAAAACATCCTTGGAATTGCTAAACATTATAGACATAATTTCCTAGATAAAAGTGATTTGATCACATTTTATAATGCGCAAGTAGAAAAGTCCAGACCAGAGGTACCCTTGTTGTTCAAAACAACCAATTTCATAAAGTTGAAAACAATTATGAGCTAAAATGAGCTATGAGAAAGAATTTAATCAGAAAAATGTGAACGATGATTAAGAATTGTTTAAGAACACTTTACTAGATGCCCCAAAAACCACAATTCCATAACTGAGGAAGAAGGCCATATCGGTTAAAAAACTGACCTGGTAATATATATTTATACACACATACTGGACTGGAAGAGACCTTGAGAGGTCATCTAGTCCAGTCCCCTGTACTCATGGCAGGACCAAGTATTATCTAGACCATCCCTGACAGGTGTTTTTCCAACCTGCTCTTAAAAATCTCCAATGATGGAGATTCCACAAACTCCCTAGGTAATTTATTCCAGTGTTTAATCACTCTGACAATCAGGAAGTTTTTCCTAATGTCCAACCTAAACCTCCCTTGCTGCAATTTAAGCCCATTGCTTCTTGCCCTATCCTCAGAGGTTAAGAAAAACAATTTTTCTCCCTCCTCTTTGTAACAATATTATATATGGAAGAAAGGGGAAGATGATAGTAATGAATATAAATCAGAAGCTAGGAGCTGTAGTAAATTGATAAGGGAAGCAAAGGGAGAACAAGGTTAAGGAAAATAAGGCATTTTTTATGTATGTTAGGAACAAAAAGAATCCTAACAATTGTATTGGTTTATTACTAGATGGAAATGGTTGAATTATCAATAATAATGCAGAAAAGGCAGATGTGTTCAATAAATACTTCTGTTCTGTATCAGAGAAAAAAGATGTCATATCATATTCCACTGATATTTCAGAAGGATGTTAAACAGCAGCTAATAAAGTTAGACATTTTTAAATCAGAAGATCCAGATATGTTGCAGCCAAGAGTTCTAAAAGAGATGTTTGAGGACTTGTTGGATAGTTAATGTTGATTTTCAGTAAGTCTTGGAATGCTGGGGAAGTTCCAGAAGACTGGAAGAAAGTTAATGTTGTGCCAATGTTTTAAAATAATAAATGGGATGATCTGGGTAATTAGAGGCCTGACAGTCTGACATCAATCCCAGGCGAGATTATAAGTGACTCACACAGGACTTGATTAATAAAGAATTAGAGGAGGAAAATATAATTAATGACAATCAACATGGGTTTATGGAAAATAAATCCTGTCAAACTAACTTAATTTTTTTATGAGACTACAAGTTTGGCTGATAAAGGTAAAAATGCTGATAAAATACACTGACAATTCTATAAGCCATTTGACTATAACACTTAGAAACTAGAAAACTAGAAACTATATAAAATTAGCATGGCACACATTACATGGATTAAAAGTTGGCTAATTTATAGGCCTGAAAATGCAACTGTAAACGGGAAACATCATTGAACAGTTGTGTTTTTTTAATGGGATCCTGCAGGGATACATTCTTGGCCCTAAGCTTATTAATGACCTGGAAGGAAACATAACATCATCATCAATAAAGTTTGCAGATGACACAAAAATTGGGGGAGTGGTAAATGATGAAGAGGAAAGGTCATTGCTACAGAGCTATCTGGATAGCTTAGCACACTGGGTGCAAACAAGATGAGTTTTAATATGGCAAAATGTAAATGTGTATATAACCCACACACCTCCTGGGTGTGGTGTTCTTTCCCATCTAGTGGCATCAAGACCACTTAGAGAGAGATTAATGAGTCTGCTCTACAGCCTTAGCTAAGGGCTATGTGGCTTTTAACTCATATATTTAGCTCCAGAGGCCCCAGGTTCAATCCCGCCCACTAACAATCAGAGTCTGTCGGTGTCACATATACATCTAGGAACAAAGACTGTAGGCCATGCTTACATAGTGGGGTACTCTACCCTGGGAAGCAGTGACTCTGAAAAAGATTTTTGAGTAATGGTGGATAATCAGCTGAAAACAAGATCCCAATACAATGCTGCGTCCAAAATGGCTAATGCAATCCTTGGATGCATAAACAGGTGAATCACAAGCAGGAGTAGAGAGTTATTTTATCTCTTTATTTGATACAGGTATGACCACTGCTGGAATACTGTATCCAGTTCCAGTGTCCACAATTCCAGAAGGAAGTTGATAATTTTGGGAGAGTTCAGAGAAGAGCCATAAGAATGATTAAAGGATTGGAAAACATGCCTTAGAGTGATAGTCTCCGGGAGTTCAATCAATTTATTTTAACAAAGAGAAGATTAAGGGGTGACTTGATTACAGTCTGTAAGTACCTACATGGGGAACAAATGTTTAGTAATGGGCTCTTCAATTTACAGAGAAAGGTATAAAAATCATAAAATCATAGGGTTGGACGGGACCTCAGGAGGTCATTTAGTCCAACCCCCTGCTCAAAGCAGGACCAATCCCCAGCCAGATTTTTACCCCAGTTCCTTAAATGGTCACCTCAAAGATTGAACTCACAACACTGAGTTTAGCAGGCCAATGATCAAACCAATGCCTGGCAGCTGAATTAGTCAAACAGAGACTGGAATTAAGACAATTCTTAACAGTGAGAGGAATTAACCACTGAAACAACTAAACAAAAGTTGTGGCGGATTTTCTATCAGTAACAATTTTTAAATTAAGATGGGAAGTTTTTCTAGAAGATCTGCTCTAGGAATTATTTTGGGGAAGTTCTATGTCCTGTATTATACAAGGGCTCAGACTAGATGATCACAATGGTCCTTTCTGGCCTTGGAATCTATGAATAAATGCAGATCAAAATATTGAGCATACACCTTTTAACTTTGCTTACATTACTTGACGTCTGTAATTCTTTTTTATACATATTTTCAAGTACTACTGCATTCTCCCCCTCTCCTTCTCCCCTCGAGATTAGACCGTTGATTAGGTGTTTCTATGGCACTTTGTTAATATTCATCACGCTGGGACAGGATTGCAGAATGCTTCTATTTTTGCTCTAGGAGTTTAACTTAGAAAAATATCCACATACTATCTAAAATATATAAATGTATACCCTCATAAATTCTTTGTTGTATATGTTTTGGTAACACAGCTTATTCTTTCAGAAGAACTGAGTATTCACTTGTACAGCTGTTATTTGCAATTCTGAGTCCTAACCCATAATTTGTGTTTATTCTTGCGCATTTGCTGAGTCTGTCCTTAAAATTCAGAAGATTTCAGACAATATTTAGGCAAGACAAGGCAGTTTTGCCTGGCGATTTAAAACACATAGAAATAACATGTGGCTGCAGAAAACGACAATATTTTAAAGATACTAACTCAATTTAAATAAATGAAGCTCCATTCAAATTATATGTACACGCATCTGCCATCAAAAGCTTTAGGTCAAAGAAAAGCAGAGCCAGGAATTGAGTAGGCAAGGATCAGCATTCCAGCAACGGCACTGATTATGCCCCTCCTGGCACAAACTGCCAGTTTATTTGTTTTTGTGTATCACTATATGGTCGATTTCTGTTGGATCAAAGATATTTTAGTTATTTTAATTACTGTTGTAGCATTTAATGCACTGCAATTTTGTTTTCTTTAAAAATTGTATTAATATATATTTTTGGTGAAATTACAGCTACCGTAGGTTATGCAGGCTGTAACATAAAACCAAACCCATAAGCAGAGCCAGTACCTCCAGTACAGTGCTGTTAATCTTTTAGACTGTAAGTTTTTTGAGGCAGGAACTGTCAGTTACTATATGCTTGTACAGATTCTAGCACAATGTTATAGGTTGGCCTTTGGGCCCTATGCAATACAGATGCTAAATAATCAACAATAATAATAGATTGCTGATGGAAATAAAAAGCTATTTAATTTCTTATAATTAATACAGCTGAACCCATCTCCATCTTAACTACAGCACAGTCAGAATAAAAGGATTTTCACCAGCAAGTGCTTCAAATATCTAGACTATAGAAAGCTCATATTTAAATTAATTATGTGTCTATTATGCTCAATGTATTTGTTAGAAATATTTCTTTTCCTTTTGGAATCTAAATTGGCACACATGCGAAAGTGGAAAAGAGACAAACTATTTAGCTAGATTACCACAATGAATGAACAGAGCTACTTTACTCTCTTGTCTTAGGTCATCTGATAAGAAAAAAACTGGGTCTGTGACTGCAATCACTGATGTAAATTTATAATTTTAAGCAAGAAGCTCACTCTGGCAGGAAGCTGTGTTTATACATGGCTGTAAACTTCCCAGAAGGGCTTGCTGATCAGCTCTCTTTGATTCTGAGGGCTTGACTACACTACAAAGTTAAGTCGACATAAGGCAGGCTATGTTGACCTAACTATGGAGGTATACATGCTGCAATGCTCCTCCTGCCCAGTTTAACTCTCCTGCTACACGGACATAATAAAATCACCTTGACGAGAGGGTTAGCGCTTAGGATGATGTAGTTAGAGTAACGAAGCAGTGTAGACATAGCATTGCTTATGTCACTCTAAGTTGCCTCCAGGAGGTGTCCCACAATGCCCATCACGACTGCTGTGGTCACCAGTTTGAACTCTGATGCCCTGCAACCAGGTATACAGGCATGTGTCCCTTCCCTTTTAAAGCCCCGGGATTTTTTGAAATGGATTTTTCTATTTGCTCAGCGTGGAGAACTCACACATCAGCCCAATTGACAATGCCAGCTCCCTGCAGCAAACATGCTCCTGTCAGAAGTATACCAAAGATGGATCTGCTGGGTCTGTGGGTAGAGAAGGTTGTGCAGTCAGAGCTCTGCTCCAGGAACTTTGATACCTATAGGCAGATTGCTTGTGGCATGGAAAAGAAGGGGCACAAAAGGGACATGCCAAGATAAAGGAGCTGAGGCAGGTGTACCAGAGGGCAAGGGAGGCCAATCATCAGTCTGATGCACTGACAAAGACATGCTGCTTCCATAAGGAACTGCACACCATCCATGGTGGTGATCCAACTCTACTGCCAAGAGTCCTGTGGATACTTCAGGGGGAAGAGCCTGGAGACAGTGGCCAGCAGTGTGAACCCCGAGGATGACGTGGTGGATGAGTAAGTGGAGATGGAGGAGGATGGGGGACAAGCAACAGGGTCATCCAGTGGCGTGGCAAGCCAAGACCTCTTTTTAACTCCAGAGGGATCCAACCAGTCCCAGCACTCCAGCTCTGGTGTGCCTGATGCAGGAGAGGGAAACTCTGATACCGTGCTGATCTTGTGTTTCAATACTTCATGGAGACATGTGGCAATGTTCTGCTTTTTTAATCATAGTAGAAGAGGGATTGAAATAACCAACACAGGTACCGTTTGTATCTGCTTCACATTCCCCTGTGCAGTTAGGCAGAAGGGGCCCTGTGGAAAAATTGGTTTATGGACACCAAGATGTTCCAGGAATCCTTTGTCAGATCTCTAGGAAATTTTCCTGGAGGTAATCTGCAATCCTCTGCCAAAGGTTTCTAGAGAGGGCTGCCTTGTTTCTTCTCTCATGGTAGGAAATTTTGCTCTGCCAATCAGCAATTACTTCTGCAGGCACCATAGCAGCATACAAACCTGGTCTGCAATCATACACATGCAGAAGTTGTACTCTTGGATCCTCTGTTACCCTCAGGAGTGAGATATCAGCTGCTATTACCCTCACTTTTGGAAAATGATGCCAGTATGTAGTTCCTAGACACTTGTAGCGATACTCCTCCTCTGAACCCTTCCCCCTTTGTCCCATCTTGTCCCTTCCTTTCCCGAGTCAAACTCACTATGGCTGGAGCTCCTGCCATGTTGTATGCCTGTCAAGGGAAAGTGAGAAAGTTGTGTTCTAACTTGTTTGGATCGAGCATGTGAGTGCACTGACAATAGTGCCTCTGTCTACAGTTTCTTCAGCATCTGCAGATGTGCTCTTCACGGCCTCCCCTGAGTGGCTCCGTCTGATAAGGAAACAAAAACAAGAGGAGTAAGGAAGCCATGTTCTGGGAGATGCTGCAATCTTCAGATGCTGCAGATAGCGAGCACAGAGCGTGAAGAGACAAACTGTGAATGGATAGTTAGGATAGGAAACAGAAGCAGGAGCAGATGATACAGCTGCTCAGGGAGCAAACAGACATGCTGAGGTCCCTGACTGAACTTCAGGCGGAAGATATGCATGCTTGCCTCCTCTTGCAGCCCATACAGAACTTCCTTCCATGCTTTCCCTGCACTCTCCCCACCGTACACACATTCCTTCCATGTTCCAGAAACTTCACCCCGGGGAGATGTTTCACAATGACAGCTTCACATGCACCCAGCTGTGAGAGCCTCATTGGCAAGTGTGCTCTTGATTTTCATGTTCCTTCCAGAACATAGAAATGTTTGCACGGGTGCTCAATAAAAATGTACTTACAGAAAATGAATGAATCTTTATTTGTCTCCAGATACAGTGGTGGCTGCTAAAATTCATAGACAGTGCCTACAGGTGCATTTGCATTGTTAAATTACTGCACACACTGAAATCATTACAAAGTTCATACTACGGTGCAAGAAAACAATGCCAGGCTCAAAGCATTACAGAAACCCACATTATTGTGGCTCATTGTCAAAATGCTCCATTAAAGCCTCTCTGATTCAAATAGCTCTCCATTGAGTCCATCTAACTACTCTGGTATCTGACTGCTCAAAAGCAGCAGCCATCCAATTCACCTCAACACTCCACCTCTGTGGAAACTTCTCCCCCTTAGCTTCACAAATGCTATGACCATGGGAATATTTTCCTCACTGAGGTCTAACCTGCCAAAGAGGCAGTGCCTGCACCCCTTTATGTGGCCAGAGGCACATTTAACAGTCATTCTGCATCTGTCGAGCCTGTAGTTGAAGCGCTCCTCATTGCAGTCAAGGTTGACTGTGTAATGCTTCATGAGCAAAGGGTCTCCCAGGCAGGGCCAGCTCCAGGGTTTTTTGCTGCCCCAAGCAGCAAAAATTAAAAAAAGAAGAAAAAAAGCCGTGATCGCGATCTGCAGCTCTACCGCCACCGCTTCAGTCTTCGGCAGCAATTTGGCAGCGGGTCCTTCGCTCCGAGAGGGAGTGAAGGACCCACCGCCGAATTGCCGCCGAAGACCCAGATGTGCCACCCCTCACCGTTGGCTGTCCGAATCACCTGCTTGCTGGGTTGGTGCCTGGAGCTGTCCCTACTCCCAGGATCATTACTGGCATTTCCACACCCCCAATGGGATTCTTCTGGTCTGGAAAGAAAGTCCCTGCTTGCAGTTTTCTGTACAGGCCAGTATTCCTGAAGATCTATGCTTTCTGACAGAAATGACAGGCACAGTTTACAGGGTCTGTTGAAAAGTGATGCGAGAAGTACTAGGAAGTGCATGGAATGATGGGATGAAGAAAACTTTTCTGATTAGTCTGTGTTGATGTTGGTGAAACAACCCCAGTGATCCACCAGCGCTTGCAATATCATAGAAAAGTAGCTCTCTCTGTTGATGTACTCTGTTGCAAGGTAGTCTGGGACCAAAATGGGGATATGCATTCCATCTAATGCCCCACGGCAGTTAGGAATTCCCATTTCCACAAAAACATCCACTATTTCATGCATATTGCCCAGAGACACAGTCCTTCACAGCAAGAAGCAATTAATGGCACTGTACATTTGCATCACTGCAACCCCCACGGTGGACATCCCCACTCCAAACTGATTCACGACTGATTGGTAGCAGTCTGGCATTGCCAGCTTGAACACAGCAATCACCACTCGCTTCTCCAACTTTAGGGCAGCTCTTATTTTGGTTTCCTGGTGCTGGAGGGCAGGGGCAAGCTCCAAACACAGTTCCAGGAAGGTGGCTTTGCACATCCAAAAGTTCTGCCACACTGTTTGTCATCCCCTATCTGCATTACAATGTGATCCCACTACTCAGTGCTTGTTTCTTGTGCCCAGAACTGATGGTCCACCAGCTGCTGCATGAATGCCAACAGCAATCTTGAATTGTTTCTGTCCATGTCACGCAGTAGGGCAGACACCATGGTGTCATCATTAGATTCACAGCTCATTGAATACTGCAGGATCCGGTGTGTTATGTTCATAACGCTCATCATAATACTGGAGAGCAGTGCAGGATCTATGCTTTCTGACAGAAATGACAGGCACAGTTTACAGGGTCTGTTGAAAAGTGACGTGAGAAGTACTAGGAAGCCCATGGAATGATGGGATGAAGAAAACTCCATCATGACACTACAACCTCTTCCCATAACACCCAGCAGCAGAAGGTGGTGAGTTGCACAGTGGGATGGCAACCCACAGTGCACTGCTCTCTCTGTTGATGCAAGAGCACCGTCTGTGGATATGCTCCACCATCCCAAGGAGCACTGTGTGGACGTGCAACAATGGTTTAATTACAGCAACGGATGAACGTCAACATAACTTAAGTTGACTTAACTTTGTAATATAGATATAGCCAGAGCTAAATAAAATTAACAGCACTTGAGGAAAGTTGTGAATAGCATAAATGGAAATGATAAAAAACTTCTATGACATCACAACATTTTATATAAGAGGATTCCAGAGGACCAAGAATTCCATAATGATAGATAAGACTGAGGGGAAAACTTGAGAAACACTGGATCTACAATTGTGTCAGCCATTGTTACTACAGTTAAACAAGATGATAGTCTCAAATAAGAGGCAGAGAAAACCGTGACTCAAATTATCTGAGCTGGATAAATTTAATCATACAAACATTCTTTTCACAGGGTAACTCCAGTTGTGTCTGCCTGGAGCATGTCTTCAGTCCCAACTGTTATAGATGATTTAGCACTGAGTTCAGAGGCTGAAACCTTCCCAGTTTGCTCAACCAGACTGTAAACTTGTGGACTCAATCAGTGGAAGTAAAACACAGATTTAGTCAGGAAGGATTTATTTCAAAGGATAATGTTTGTAACCAGAAGTCAAAACATGTTAACATATGTGAAAAAAAAGCAACACACAACTCCCCCATGCCTGGTGTTCAAGTTCATCTTATGACTCTAAGTACAGAGCCCTGACCTCTCCTTTCTCCCTTCTCTGTCCCTGAAGCAGCCAATTTAGAGACATACACCTGTGCAAAAGGAGAGGAAAGATGAGTTAACTTAACTTCTTGGTCACTGAGAATCAGGGAGATCCCCTGCAGCCAGACACACACACTTTCTCAGAATGCTCATTCATAGTGAAAATAAATATAGGCATATGTTCAGAATGAATTAGCTGACAATGCTGCACTACAAAAATCTTTGCTTTTCATTGGCTAGATCTACCCAATCAATTATTTGAGGCCAGTATAACACAGTCAGATACAGTCAGTTTGTGAAAGCAGTCGAAATAAATGGATTTATTCTACAACAATTTTTTTATACAATAAAATAGCCGAATCTAATTTCTTATGGATTCTTTTTTTAGTCACATTCCAACTAACTGATGAAAGATTCCTCATTATTATGGTTAGTCGATTTGGTATGACAGAATCCGAAGTAAAGCAGAAAGCAACCACAATCCCAAATGTTTGTTTTCTATATCATCTCAGGAACCCTCAAGACCTTGGTAAACATTGCCAGCCCAACCATACAGGGTAGTAGGTAGACAAAGAATCTACAAAATTAAAGTATAGGAGGGATATGTTTTATCTGTAAACAACAGCTGAATTGCCTAGTCTTTCTCTTTTAAGGTCCTACCCATTTTGTCACTCCCTGTCTGTCATACCTACTAATGTACCTAATCATTGACTTCTGCCTTATTCTGCTGACAATGGCAGCCTTGATGGCCTGTATAGTTGCCAACTTTGGCTGGATGAATTCCTAGAGGTTTCATCACATGACATTATCTTTAATTAAAGATTAATCTTTAATTCCTAGAGACTCCAGGACAATCCTGGAGGGTTGGCAATCTTAATGGCCTGCTTCTTCCTCAGTGCCTTCATGCTTTCTCCCATGCTACCCCTTGTGCATGGGAAAATATCCTCATCAAGATCCAGAAAATCTTATCCTCTCTAAAACCTACTTCTGCCATAGTGTCTACAAATCATTGCTACTTGGCACTAGTAAAAGCTGTCTTCCATTGGAGTTCAAATGTAAATCATAAATGAAATGAGCTCTTTTTGGCTATAGCCCCTGGAAACAGCAAAACGAAAATACCTTTTGGTTTTCTCCAGACTGTTTTCATCCCTGCCATTCTTGGCTCCCTCCCTGTGCAGGTTTACAATCCATCTTGGGAAAGGGAGGCTCATTTACATTCCATTTTGGAGAGCCTGCTGATTCACTGACCCTTACTAAGAGATTGCAAGCAGGCAGGTGGCTCAATTACACTTGCAGGAGCACCTAGCTCTGTGGGGCAGAGCTTTACTCTATCCTGGACACTTATTGAGCGCAGTTCATTCACTCCATACTTGTGCTTTATAGTCTTTGAATCATGCATTAAAACAGTGGTCCCCAAACATTTTATGTCATGCTCCCCTTACTCCTAATGTAATCTGTCTGCACCCACTGGGAGCTGCAGTTGGGGGCGGGGCCAGATGAGGGGGCCAGGAGCTGAGGCTGGAGCTGCAGCTGGGGCCAGGTGCAGAGCCGGGGCCGGGAGCCGGGCTGGACTCAGGGGCCAAGACTGGGACTGGGGGCAGAGCTGGGGGTGGGACTGGAGCAGAGCTAAGGCAGAGCAAGACAGGATGGTGCTCCCTATCCGCCCCTCAGGAGGGCTGGTTCGGGCCTCACTGCGCCCCTCCAAATGTTCATCCATGTCCCCCTAGGAGGGCATGTCCCACAGTTTGGGGACCACTGCATTAAAAATATACAACTGTTTGCAAAGCATGTAAACAACTTGTACCAAAATGTTTATCAGTTTACTCTCAAAAGAATTAAAATATGATTTTGTATCAATCCATTTTCTGTTCTCCTGATAGTATATGAGCAAAGATATAAACTTAACTGATTCTGCACATGCACAACACACCTCATGTAGAACTATACCCTTGCGTCTCCTTTCACAATTGAGAAAATTAACTGCAAATGGCCAGATTCTAAAGCTTCTGTATATTCCTACAGAGTAACACAAAGAGATAACTCCATGGTATACACTAATGTCAGGTGTTCTAACACTTATTCTTTTGAAATAAATTATGAAAATAAACTGTTTTTCTGCTAGTAAACCAAGCCTGATGTTCTTCTCATTTACACCAATTATACAATAATGTTATTCCACTGACTTCAATGGAATTACTCCTGATTTACACCATTAGTAACAGGAGAATCAGGCCCATTGCCTTCAATATTATTAAAATCTATGTACCACTAAAGCAATGCAAATTGCTTTCAATTTTGTCATCTTGTAGTCTCTATTTTTGGGGGTGTTTCATGTATCATTTTCTTTGCAAAGAAACCTAAGAATTCATTTTAAGCTTTGTAGGTAAGGCAGTGAATCATTATTTCAACTGATGATTAAGTTTTTCTTGATGCCTGAAAAAGATGCTCTTTTAAGTCAAGGGGTTTTATTTACTAGCGACTAACTTCAGCAGAAAGATTCCATTATGTACTTCATAGATTTTATCACCTAAGACATGATGAACTAATTTTCTTTCCACAAGAAAAAGGGTGACAGTAAGATATATTTCAAGAATTTCACGCAGTTTTTAAGTATTCTTTTTTAGGTTACATAAAGGTCTGACCAACATTCGTTTCTCATCAAATATGCCTCACAATGAAAGGCATTTGTTCAGTCCTGGAAACAACTGATGTAACCTATTCAGCATACGTGGGCTCAAAGTTTGAACATGATTGTTATGCTTCTTTTGAAGACAGTAAACAAGAAAACAGCAGAACACTGGTCTGCTCATACTCCATATTAACCATTCCATTTATTGGAATATTTTTATGAAATTCTTATTCACTGAAAGATTGGTTTTGGTTAAGCACTTGTTTCTAAAGAGAATTTCTTAGAGGTGGACTTTGAGACATGTCATAGAAAGGAACTGTTCAGGCCCAGACTATTTCCTTCTGCGGAAAATATATTATAAATTCTGTTTTCCCCAATCTTCTCTTTAAATTCAAACCAAGATTTATGGGGGATTTGAAAGGGCAATTCCCACCGTCGTAACAAAAGTGATCTTCATTATCCTATTTTTTTTCCAGATACTATTACACTAATGTTAGTGTGTGGGTGTAAGACTCTCAAAGCAGAAAGAAGTGTTATGAGTATTAATGCTAATATTTTCTAAAGATAGTGACAAGTGCTCTACACTCCAAGTCAAAGCTCAGCTGGCACTTCTTGTGTGTTCAAACTTTCAAGCACTTACATTTATACATGTAAAAATGTAGGTGATGAAAGTTTAACCACACAATAGATGACAGCTGAGCATTAGCTTGATGTGGAAGTCTGGAGGCAATGCTGCTGGGAATGGCTGAAGGGGCGGGGCAGTGGGATAGATTCCTACGAACCAGTGCCTGAGAAGGTAGCTGTCCAATGAGGCCAGGAGTTAAGTTTCTGAAATTTTTAAGTTGAGCGTTTACAAGTTGGCATTATGATTAAATGAATGTCTGAAGTGTAATTTATCTGTAATCAATTTAATATTGATATAAATTACCTTAGGCGATAATTTTCATACTTTTTTTTAATTCTTAAAGGTTTGTTTTTTTAAAATTAATCGGGCTATGTTGTTGACATAAGAGTATGTTAATCAGAAGAACCTGTAATTATAAGACAATGTTTTCTTTGTGGGACTAGTTTTTATGCAGATAAGTTACTTACCTGCATAGTAACTGGAGTTATTTGAGATATGTTGTCTATTGATTTTCTCTGTCTGGTGTGCATGAGGCTGTTATGTTCTGGGGTGCAGACTGATGAAGAGTTGTGTCACCTCTTACCCCGTAACGCTGAGTACCGCAAAATGCGCTACTGATGTATCTCTCAGCCTTGGATGCCCACAGGCAGCAGACAGCATGCAACCTATGTCTATGTATTGGGCAGCCTTGGTCCATGCTCTGGATCCTGGAGCCTGCCTGCAATACTACATAGTTCCATTGGTCTCCACCAGCCTTTAACAACTGGTAAAGTGATTCCCCAGCCCTGAAGTTCCTCAAAAATATGTGATATGAAAGAGCCAGCCCTATGCTGGAATCTTAATATTCCTCTGATTGTCTCCTATGCCCCTGTGCTGAGGGCCAGAACCAGTGCCCATGAACCACTTAAGTCCCAGGGAAGTCCACAAAATAAGTGACATTAAAGTGATGCGTGGGCCTGGTGCTAGCCCTTTACACACAAGTGAATATTACCCTGTGTCCTTTCTCTCCCTCCTTTCGATCTCCAAAATCAGGAATCTTTCCCCTGCCACAATTAAATGATTACTGCTGCTTCAAGGGAGGTGAAAAGAAGGGACTGGGTCCATTTTACTAACTCAGCTGATCAGTGGCTCTTTCAGGTGAACAATCTGCAGATTTTACAGAACACTCAAATTGATATGGATATGCTGGAGAGACATTGGAAAAAAGAGCTTTCTAAGGTGTCTCCTTACAAAGCTTACTCTATGTTAATCTAAGAAATTAATCTATGTGATTAACTCTATATAAGAACTTCTAAAAAGCATCTGTTTGATATTTAATGTAAATATATGACTATGGTCACAAGAAAAGAATCCATTCTGGAAAATTTATTACCTATAATAACAAATAAAAGTCCACAAATATTTCTCATATTCCATTTTCTTAATTCAAGCCTCAATAAAACAAAGGTATGCTAAAGCCTTCAAATATGACTCAGTCACATTATTTTGAAGAGATCTTTCTCTAAAATTGTGAATAAGTTCATACATCAACTTTAAATCCTAAAACATTCAGTTTACACATTTAGATCACTTGTCTCGAACAAAATGCCAGAAACACACCCAAAATGACATTTATGCAGGTCTGCTGCCATCTAAAATTAGATAAAAGAATAAAATCCCACCAGTCTTTCCATCTGGAAAGGAAAACACAGCCTAAAATACTAAAATGTGTTGACATATTTACATTAATTTACAAATTACATTTTAATTTAGTACAGAACGCACTGCACAAATCAAAGGATAACACCAAGTTAATTAGGGGAAAGGCCCATTCTGTAACAATTTTTGCATGAAAAATAAGTAATGCGTAATGCCTGACCATATGGTCTTTTAGTCCTGTTGGCTAATTATCTACAAATCACTGTACCAATTTTACAGCTGCTGGTTATTATTAACTGGAGTGTGTTTTCTCTTGAGAATTGTTCCTCCCTTTCACGTTTTTAATTTTACCAGAGACAAAGAATTTAATATTCAAAATGTTTAATGGACTGAACTGCAAAGGATTCCTAGAACTGTCTAAATATATATTCTATAAAGCTGAGATATCTACTCAAACAAAAATATGGTTAAATAAAAACTATGCTTCTATATATTTAGATGCTTTTAAAACATGAAGTTGAAGTTATTAAAACAATTATATCTGCATCAATATTTTCATGTGTTCGGTTATAGCAATGCAGCCCTGGGCATAAAAACTGACAGGCATTAAAAGGGTGCAAGAATGATTTTTGATATAGAAAGCAATTAGCAATTTTTAATGCTCTATTCTGTAGGAGCCATGTCTAATTTGGGGCATCTGCTTCTAACAATACTTCACCAACCATGTATTACAGTTTAAATCTTAATGATTGCTTTTGCAATATAAGAACTGTAACATAACTATCAATTATGGAAACTCCAATCACTTACAAAGCACAGCTGAGGCATTTTTGCCAACTAGACAAAACTAAAAGAATGAATAAAATCCTCTTTTAACCACCCTCCTGTCCAAAAGAGTCTTGAAGTTCTACTCTTTGATTAGCAAGTAATTATGCAAATTCAGATCTACAATGCCAAAAGTTGAGAATAAATTACTTTGCTTTGCTTATTCACAGTATACATATAAGAACATGAGAATGGCCCTACTGGGTCAGACCAAAGATCCATCTAGCCCAGTATCCTGTCTTCTGACAGTGGCCAGTGCCAGGTGCCCCAGAGAGAATGAACAGAACAGGTAATCATCCAAGTGATCCATCCCCAGTTGCTCATTCCCAGCTTCTGTCAAACAGAGGCTAGGGACACCAAATATATATTCTATATTTCTCCTTTAAACATGTATCAAACATGAAACAAATCATCATACTAGAGATCAATGCCCTTTCAGATGCTCTTTTGGTAGTAACCCTGTAAATATCATCAGAGTTAAACAACAGGCTTATCTTCCACATGCCAAAAATATTTCTCACTGAAAGGACTGTGATGTTTTGTTAAATTAATTTCTATCACTAATTTCCTAGGTTGCCAAAAGTGCTAACTGGAACAGAACAATTTAAAATAATTTGTTTTAAATTAATCTCAGAGTTGAGCATCTTCCCATTTAGTACCAAAATGAACATTCTTAGATGTGTGCAAACATCAAAATGTTTTTGTATTGTCAAAGATTTAAAAATTTTAACAGTATGAAAATATATAACCTAGCTTCCAGAAAGGAGGGTTTCAGCTAACTGTTTATATAACCTAGCTTCCAGGTTATATATATTATTTATATAACCTAGCTTCCAGAAAGGAGGGTTTCAGCTAATTGTTTAAATTTACCTTTCCCTCAATTTTATTAAACACACTAATTAGAAAACTCTTTGTGTATCAAAAACTTATTTCTGATGTGAAAAATGTATTTTTTTTTTAAATTCAGGATGATCAGAGCAGACTGATTACCATCTGGGATCGTCGGTGAAGAACATCGATGGGTAGATGCCAACTCCTTTCTCATCTGTACTCCTTTGTTTTTCCTCTCTCCATTGAAGACCCTCTATGGCAATTATGTGTAAGAGGAAAAGCTGAATAAATATAAACAAAACAAGTATCGTAATCCTATATACTCCTACTTTATCACAGTTCTGGATGGGTTTCTGAATTGTTACAAATTGAGACAATGAATTACCAGGCAAAATATCATTTTGAGATTTGAATTTCCCACCTATTCAGTTTGACAGAGTTCCAAAACACAAGGCTTGTCTACACAGTGTGACAATGCATACAATGGTGTGGTTTTTTTAAGTACACTACCACATTGGACATTAATTGGTCTGTGTAGACCCTGTTGGTGTGAACTAAAATTTCCCTAGTGTACTTTAATGTATTAAATACGACTATGTTAAGGCATACTTCTGAACCTTTAGTGTGCAAACAAATTATTCCTTCCCTGTCAAAATTCAGGACCTGTTTGAACAATGGATTTAGTTTGAGACAATCTCTATAAGAAACAGAAAGTCTAGCAAATTAGAAAAGTAACAGTGCTTATAAGAAGCATTTTTTAAAGATTTTGGCTTAAAATATATTACAAATGTAACTATATTATGTGCAACAAAATATATGTGTACAATAATTTAGAGCTACTTCTTAAAGAAGAAAGAATAGAAAGATTTACTTCCCATAGAGTGGGACCAAAATATTCTGTGTTCCATATAGGGCTGCCAACCCTCCAGGATTGGCCTGGAGTCTCCAGGAATTAAAGATTAATCTTTAATTAAAGATTATGTCATGTGATGAAATCTCCAGCAATACATCCAACGAAAATTGGCAACCCTAATTCCACACATTGTAGAGACTAAGAAAACTAAATATATGTCTTCATGGTAAAATTAGCTCAACTAATCTACATTCAAATTAACTCCTCTTGAATTAGGCTAACTCAAGTGAGATTATCCACACTGCAAGATAACACTGCACGGAGTGACTGATCTGCAATGAGATTTGGATTTGAAGCAGCAGGCCACAAAACACATGGGAGGGGCATGACCCAGGCTGTCACCCAAGCTCTCACATACCAGGCATTTTAACTAGTTCCAGTGCAGAGGTTACAGGGCTCCTACCACATAACCCATATCTCAAGGTAGACTCTCCACACCCACCCCTAGGACTCATCTTGCACTTCTGAATTCTACCACCCCCATCCCATGAGGGGGATAGAGGGTACTAAAGGAGGGGCCTCTGGCCTGTGAAGGCCACAATGTCTCCCCCTATCTCCTGAGCACAAGGCCCATCAGCAAAATCCCAGATCTTTTACTTCTAGGAACTATTCCTTTTAGACCTTTAACTACAATGGAAGCTGTCTGCAAGTTGCGATGAACTAACACTCCTATCAACTACTACCACAAATTACTAAATCCTATTCCTATTTAACTCTGTCTCCAAGACGCTGTGAGGAAAGCAAAAAAACCCAGAATGCCTATACTAATTTGGTCCCAATGGGAAGAAAAGAATCCTTCCTGAGCCCCGTAAACAGGCGATCAATCAAACTAGCAGCATCTCCAAGACACAGCTCTGAAACTACAATTACAAGGTAGGGGGAGGGGGAATGGGCCATAAATAGAACAGAAAGAGCCTCCAAACAGCTTGCGCTAGGGTTTAAACAAATGAAAGGGGAGAGCGAAGGAACAACTGGTGCCTCACCAATGAATGGATAAAGCCGCTGGAGGCAGAGGGGCTACCCCAGCTAGTGCTCTCCTCTCACTTTCTACTGGAGCTGTCCCAATAACCGCCTGTTTCATCAAGTTTTCCACCAGTAGAGGTGGGTGGGTGGTATTGTACTGGCAGCACAGAATTGCTGCATCCCCACTGTATTACTAGTTAGAGTATCAGTAGAGCTTAAACCAGGGGTGGGCAAACTTTTTGGCCCGAGGGCCACATCTGCATGGGGAAATTGCATGCAGGGCCAAGAATGTAGGGCTGTGGCAGGAGGTTGGAGTATGGGAGGGAGTGTGGGGTGGGGGTGCAGTGTGCAGGAAGGGGCTCAGGGCAAGGGTTTGAGGAGCAGAGAGGGGGCTCAGGGCAGGGGGTAAGGGTGTAGGAGGGGTACGGGGTGCAGCAGGGGGTTGAGATGTGGGCTCTGGCCTGGCATCGCTTACGCTGAGCGACTCTGGGGTGGCAGTGGTGAGCCACAGGGCTAAGGCAGGCTCCCTGCCTGCCCAGGCCCTGCGCTGCTCCTGGAAGTGGTTGGCACCACATCCCTGCAGCCCCTGGGGGCTGTGGGAGGCAGAGCGGCCAATGGGAGCTGCAGGGGGTGGTGCCTGCAGGCGAGGGCAGTGAGCGGAGCTCTCTGTCCCACCCCTCCCCCAGGGGCCACAGGAACGTGGTGCCAGCCACTTCTCAAGCGGCACGGGGCCCGGGCAGGGCAGGGAACCTGCATTAGCCCCACTGCACCACAGCGGTGGCAATTCTGCAGGCCAGATCCAAAGCCCTGATGGGCTGAATCCAGCCCACAGGCCATAGTTTTCCCACCTTTGGCTTAAACCAACATCCTCTGAAGGGCCAGCTAACTTGAGTTCAAAACATTACTTTACTCAAGCTAGAATTTGTGTATGTGGATGGGAGTCAACTCTTGAGTTATACCTTGATCTCATACTTCAGTGAAGACAAGCCCTAAAAGACAAAGAGCCATATCCTCAAGTGCTTTAAATTAGTGTAGATCAATTGACTTCAACAGAGCTGTTCCAGTTTGCACCACCTGAGGATCTGCCCCAAAAACTAGAAAAAAAGATCAGACTTTAATTCAGGCCGTAGATAACAGAGTATTACATTTATTTAACTTATTTTAATCTACAGTTTTTACAGTGTATTAAAGCTTTTATTTAATATATATATTCCTAATTTATTTTTTTTCTTCTGTTCCCTCCTCTCTCCTTCTTATCCTATGACCAGGAAAATTAGACTTCATAAAACTCAAATGAAGTGTAGCAATGGCTGACCCTTCAGGGATAAACCCATCAATACAATTGCAAATACACTTCTTGAAAGGACCATACGCATGGCCATAAGGGTAACATTATGACTTCACATTTGACCATTTTTTGTCTTACGGCAATGTCATTTTCATGCTAGATTTCAAATGCACGCTGACAATACAGCTAGCATGCTTTAGTTCTGTTATTAATGCTTCTCCATTTTACTCATAATACTATTTGTTTTTACTTTTCTGTAGAAATGTTTAGTTCCTAATTTGGCTTGTACTCAGCGTTTTCTGCTCTTTGTGATTTATGAGTTTGCCAATTCTCAGTTATATGAATGAAAAAAAATCTTCCCCAAGAAAAACAATTTGCAATTGCTTAATATGACCTGATGAATGTGCTAATTATTTCACAGAAGCGGATATGCTGTCACCTTTCATTGTTGAAAGCTGCATGCCAGACTTTAGGGCTATCGAAATACATACCATGCCTTTTTAATGCATAAAAATGATCTTGTCCATACCTAATGAATGCTTCATTTGCTCACAATACAATGAATTGCACAAGTCTTCTTGGGGGTGGGGTGTGTGATTTATGTTCACTAGTTTGTAATTTGTGATATTGTAAAGGGTTTGGGGGTACAGTTTAATGAAAAGTACTATATAAAGTAAAACTGCATTGTATTGTAAAATGCCAGAAAACATATTTTAGTTTAATTACTATAACCACCCTTGAGCCCTATAGTCAGATTTCAAGGGGAGAAGTGAACAATAATTGATACTGAGCATAAAGGGGGAAAATCTTTGAGGAAATTCCTAGTCCAACAAAACAAAGCTAAGACATTTTAGGCTACTGCACAAAACAGACTGCAGTGAAGGGTTAAAAAATACCTAAGGTTTTTCTATTACATTAGGTTTTGAGCATTACATTATACTTGTAAATATATAGCAGAGGAGCCAGTTCACTTAACTGCCGAGTTGTGATAACAAATTCTCATATTGCATATTTTTGGTCACATTTGCCTATTACATGCTCTCATTCTTGTTTTCTTAATTCTTTCCAGATGATCACAGGATAAATTAAAGCCATTTCCCTGTAGAAAAAAAATCACTTGATAAAAATGACATCTCAGGGCAGCATTAATTTATCTCCTCAGAGCCTTATATGTAATGTTTGCTCAGCATGTTTGCTTACCCTTACAGGAATATATGCAGCTCTAGGGTATCATCTTTTTTCAGCAATTTTGTATGCCACAGGACCATTTAAAACTGAAAGCCATCTTTAATTGAAAACAGATGTTCTTCTAGTGGCCTAGCTAAGAAGTAGTTATGCAAAAAGCTAATTATACTTAAAAATATTGGTTATCTTTCAAAAATTGGAATACATTTATTGTCAGTATTTATTCTGACAATTTCTTGGAAGCTCTATAACACCTTATCTCTTTACTGATTCTCCCTCCTCTTCCCTCCCCCACCCCCACGCTCCCAGTTCTCACGATTTTTACTACTGTGATTCAGAGCTTTCACCTCTAGATAAAAAGTTACCCATGTGGTCCAGCTTGGTAGTGACCAAACATTACTGCTGTTTGTGAGAAGGAGATTTTTGTCTAATTTTAAAAAAATAAACTCAGTTCAGCTCCTACTGGAAAACTGTTCTAAAAAACCTCACTTACTGGCAATCTCAACACTGAATGGATATAGAGAATGAACTACCCTCTCACAGATACCCCAGTTTAGGAAAACATTTCTATTCACGACTGCACTTAAACACATGCTCAACTTGAAGCCAAAAATACTTAGGCACATGCTTCAGTGCTATGCTGAATGGTCATGGACACTGGCATATTCTTAAGTGTTTTCCCTTAATTGATACCCTAGAAAAATAGTCCCCAAAATTCATAAGTGAAGAACAACGGCAAGAGAGTTGGAAACAGTTTTGCTATACACATTCAGCGGACTATGATATTATTGATCCTGTTCCTTTCACAATTACTCTTCAAGGGCTCCATTGGAACTGTATTTCCACAGAGCTGGAGGCCAGGTCTAGTGCTGGCTTCTAGCAGATCCTTTAAGATCTGTGGATTTGAGTGGCCTAACAAGTTGCTGGTCCTTCATTAGCAAAGTAAAACCTTGATCCTCATTGCACCCTCTCCCGCTAAAAAAAAAAAGGTAGAAAACTCAACAAAATTCCCCATATAGGTTTTTTCTTTCACAGAGCAAAAATTTGTGGCCCAGTATGCCTGTAAAAGTACACGGGTGGGCTCCTGGACCCTAAGACACTTTGGACAGCCAGTAAGCAAGCTGTGATTTTTAGAGCAGTAGTTGGAAAGAATGCTAATGAGGAGTGCAGGGGTGAAATAAATGTCAGTTTGACTTTTTACTGTTTATTTATAGCTTAATTCAAATGCAGAGAATATTTTGAAGAAACTATTTTAAACAATTAGACTAACTGAGCTGTAGATTGAAGATGTGCCTAAGCAATGATCTTCTACCACTCAGAAACACTTTGCTGTCCAATTTATTGTACCTCAGTTTAACACTATGACACGAGACTCTGAAGCCTGCTCCAGGGTGGAACCACATTAGGATTCTAAATGTAAGAAACTTGTTTTTGTTATTACAAGTCATATGGACATTAACAAAAGACTTGCTAATGTGCAAAAAGTCTTTAATCAATAAATTCTAACTTAACAAGACGGATTCAAAACTATCTCATATTGATAGCAATATAGATGTTCATGTTTCACTATTTTTTGATTTTCACCAGCTACAGAAATAACTTAAGTGAACCTTAAGTAATCAAAAAAAGACCACTTATCAAACATACCAGAATGCCTGGGGTCCTGGATTATATCAGTACTGTTAATATAGACATTTTTTGTTTGTGTGTGGGTCTGTTAGGAGGCGGGAGGGAGGGAATTGGTAGAAGTGGATTTCTGGATCAGCATTGTTTTCTAAATCCTACTAGTCTGGATGCAGCAAAATCTATGAGAGTAGAGAAAACTGAGGGATGGACATGAGTGTCAGAATGTATATCACAATATTTATTTCAGTATTAACAATTACAGCACAATCAATTCCCTGTTCCCCTATTGAATGTGCAAAATGCAATCATGAAGGAGCCCAGAGAACGAGCTAGAAGTCTGTGTGGTAGGAAATAAATCTAAGTATTTCTAGACTATAATTAAGGCTGTGTGTCTGTCACAGATTCCATGACTTCCGTGACCTCCATGACTAGTGCAGCCCCTGGGACAGCAGCAGTTTGGGGTGGGGGGGGAACTCAGGGCTGGGGGTTGAGGTGTGGGGCGGTGCTTACCTTGGGAGGGCAAGGTGCCTTCCTGGCTCCCACCTGTATGTCACTGCAGCTCCTAGGCAGAGAGGCCAGGGGACTCCGCGCACTGCCTGCATCCAATGGGAGCTGCAGAGCCGGCACTTGTGGAAACAGCATGCAGAGCACCCCTGGCCACCACTCCCCCTAGGAGCTGCAGAGACATGCCGATAGGAGCCAGGTAGGGAGCCTGCCAGCCCTCCCCTCCCAGCACCAGTGGGGGTCCCAGGTTGCATGCCACAGGCCCATGGCCCACCTCAGCATGGGTGCCAAGCCACACGCCACTGCCCGCACCCTCCCACACCAGCACCAGCAGGGGGTTCTGGGCCATGATATTGTTTGCCTTTTTCCTCCTAGATGAAAAGTTTCCTATGGTAAGCAGAGTTTATTTTAATGTTTGCAAAGGAGACCAAAAATTAGCAGACTAGCGAGTGGCAGAAACGCATAGAATGACGGAAGAATTTCTTTCAGAATCCCTGGAGATGTGACTGAACTACTGAAGTTTCTGCTTTAGAAAATTCATTTTCTACTTCTAAACACACTGACTATTCTTACTGCAACAGTATAAAAGTGTCAGGAGTGTGATTTAAGGTTTATTTAAACTACCGATAGTTCTTTTGTTGCTGAACTCATATTACTGTTCTCATTAACAATAAGAAATACACATATTTAATTTTATCTTCAAAATTATTTCTTTTGTTATAACTGCCATTAGGAGGGAGGACTTGGATATTTCCTAACACTTATTCATAGCATTTTTCCAGGTTAATTGTACTCACAAAACTAAGAGTTGAATGATGTGAGTGCAAAACCGCTGCTCCTGACATAACTAAATGGGACTGTGTTGCTTTCCTTGGCAGAAAGATTTTTAGGATACATGTAATGAAGTTATGTTCAAAGTGAAGAAGTGTTTGCATAACATTTTATTTCTAGTTAATTTCATTTCAGAACTAGGTATTGTGATAGTTATGCATTAGAATGTTACCCCCATTATACTGTCTGGAAGAAATCTCCCAGAAGATGACATCCTGTGACCTTTGGAAATGTAAATACTTATATTCTTGTATAAGTTCTAGTAAGAATAGACCCATAAACCCTGTTAAAAAAAAGTGCTTGGCTCACTGATACTATTCATTATAACCTTTGGATAGACTTAGTGGCTTTAATTTCTGATATGGCTTTTTTCTATTAAACATATTTAATTAAGAAAGTTAATAAGAATGAGTTTCTTGTTAAAATGTTTTAATCATTTTTTCTAGGTCCTAGTCTTCAGTGCTGCTTTATCAATTTAGCATTCTGGCTAATGATACAATGTCATCTATGAAGACAAGATGGAAATTGACTAATTTAAGCTATTGAATGCTGATGCTAGACATAGAATTCTTTGCAATATTCATGTGGTTCCTATTCCCAATGGAAGACAGCTTAGCTAAGAACCTAAAAACTAAAGTTTGTAGTCCAATAAGCAACTTTTCACTACAGATTCGTGAGTATATTACGCGCACAGGTTTTGTCAGGAAGATATGTAATAGGCTGCAGCTGTGTAACTGGTGAAGTGCACACCAGTGACTTTACCTTCCGATTCTAGCTTTAGTTTTCAAGACAAATCATAAACTTCAAACTATCATTGAGAGGTGGGGGGGCTAAAGTTGGCTTGAATTAAAAGTATCTTATCTGCTTTGTTTTTGTTTAAAGGGCACTGCCTTGATATGAGAGTAATCAGCATTTCAGTGTGAGAATTAAACATCTAGTCATGTGTTGCATTCAGTTCTGGAACACACATTAGCAGAAAGATCTCGACAAATTAGAAACACTTCAGAGAAAAGCAACAAAAATTAGCATGGGGCTGGAGGATTTGAAATTATTAGGAAAGATTAAAAGAAGTAAAAAGGTACAGTCTTGGCTTTGGTTTAAAGTAATCTACATATAAGGCAGGATTGGAAGGATGGTGAGTTTGTACAAGTGTATATCTTAAGAATAGTGTGGGAACACCATCTGCTTACATCTTGCTAGCAGTAACTGCTAGAACATTCCATTGCTTTCAGCAAGTGATACTAGCAGAGAAGCTGGTCCACAAACTTTAGAGTCGGTGGGACCACTCATGCTTAAAGCTAAGCATGTGTTAATATGCTTAGCAGAATCAGGGCTTTAAAGAGAAAAGATATAGAGAAATTATTTCGACGTTGGGGCTATCACAAGAAGTAATAGGAAATATGCCTGAATATCAGGAAAAACTTCCAGATGGGAAGATCTCTTAGGCTCTAGAACAGTTTTCAAGGCCAACTAATGGAAGATCCATCGGGGTTGGGACCTTTTTAACTAGAAAAGACAAAGTGGAAAATATAAAGTATGGAAAATGTTTGCTCTGATATGATATTTTCCCAGTTCTCACTTCTGTGAATCTATGAAAAAGGCAAAAATAAAAACTTGTTACCAACAGCACTTTGTTTCATATGCACAATTTTTTTCCACACATTGAGCTCTTGCCCTCAGTTCCTTAATTGTTCATTTAATTGCTACTCAAGCTACTATTTAGCCAGGGAAACTTCTCCCATTATAGGTGATAATTTTATATTTACCTGTATTTCATGTAGTAGGTGATTTTCAGGTTTATGAATATGCATGGTATTTGCTTTTAGAAGGTCTTTGAAGACAAAAGGTGTTTCCAGGATTTCTTTAAAATTTATCTTTTTTACTATGCAGTTTATCTGGTTTTCATTTTAATAGTATAGCTTTATTGTAGTTAATTGGTTCCCATGTGTACAACAGCCAAGTATATAGTGAAAGGGCAGTTAATTTTTCCTTCATTTCATGCAATTCCCTATTAATGTAATTTCTTTCATATATTTAAGGGTACTATCTATTCCACAGGATAGAGGGTGAGTTTCTTTTATTTTGCAGAAGTTTCACCACACACAAAAAACAATCCATGGCTTTCTAGCTGACTTTGTGGCCTGTAAACAGTATGCTCGTCTAGCTTTGGAGCAGTTCCACTGGTATCAATTCCTCTCACATGTTAGTCTACACTTATAAGTGATTTTCTTTTACAAATGAGCATTATGAGAGGTGACATCTGTTTGTTCAGAATGTGTGGGTTTCTGGTGTAAATGTATAGGTTAAGACTTGTTTTGCCAATTTGTCTCCTTCAAATTATTACATCAATCAAAAGAGGAAAAGAACTTAAGAAGGAATAATAGAAAATAGTGTTTTAATGTAAATTATTATTATTATTTGTACAAATAAAAAGATCTACAGCCTAGACTGTTAAAGTCTGTGAGCCAAATTCTCTCCTGGCAAGAAAGCAATGGAAACATATTTGAACAGTTGCTACTAAGGAAGTGTAAGCAGGTGGTGTTCCCACTCTGTTCCTAGCACAGCACACACACGACTATTGTCCAAACTCATCATCCTTTTGGGGGTTGGGAGGGGTCTGTTTTGATACTTAAGCTTCAAACGCCTGACTCAAAACTATAGTTACAAAGACCTGATACTAACTTTCTACTGAGTACCAGGCTTAAATCTGAGTACTCCCATTTACTTCAAATGGATTACTCGTGATAGTAAGCATTGTGGGACAATGATCGGCAGATGTAAATGAGCTCAGCTTCACTGACTTTAATCTTATTTTTTTCAATTTACACCAATAGGGAATTTGGCCCTACATGAGACAAGTATTTGACAACCAGGGGTATAAACTTTAACTCTCAAACTCCCTCCCAAGTGTGATGGGAAGATTTTTCACGGAAAGGCCTCCTGTCCTTCCCTCTATTTTTTCTTGCCTCAGGCCTTTTTTTCATGCAAAAGTTTCACTTATTTAGTTTAATATGTTTAGAAACCAATTTAAATGTATCCATACAATGGGGTTATACTGATTTAATTAAAATTATTTAGTTAAACTTTTGTGTGCAGACATGGCCTCAGAGAGATATGTTTTTTAAGTGACTGAGTAGAGTTAATGAAACCTAGTTGGTCTGGCTATCAGTGTGAGTTCACAGAATAATTCTTCACTACTATTCAGGTTCTTGCAGCTTGAAGCCTGTTTTCAAAGAGTTCTAGTGTGGTTTCCCTTATCAATGAATCTTGGACTCGTGGTTTTTTTGTGAGAGAAAACTAGCATACATCTGTGTTTTTCCATAGACTCATAGGTTCCAAGGCCAGAAGGGATCATTGCAATCATCCAGTCTGACCACCTGGATAACACAAGACATAGAACTTCTCTAAAATAATTTCTAGAACAGATCTTTCAGAAAAGCATTCAAACTTGATTTAAAAATCGTCAGTGATGGAAAATCCACCACAACCCTAGATAAGTTGTTCCAATGGTTAATTACTCTCACTGTTAAAAATGTATGCCTTATTTCCAGTTTGAATTTGTCTAGTTTCAACTTCCAAGCATTGTATTGTCTTATACCTTTCTCTACCAGACTGAAGAGCCCATTACTAAATATTTGTTCCTCAAGTAGGTAATTATAGACTATAATCAAGTCACTCCTTAGCCCTCTCTTTGTTTAAAGCTAAATTGACTGAGCTCCATGGGTTTATCACTCTAAGGCATGTTTTCTAATCCTTTAATCATTCTCATGGCTCTTCTTTGAACTGTCTCCAATTTATCAACATCCTTCTGGAATTGCAGACACCAGAACAAGACAAAGTATTCCAATAATAGTCACACCAATGCAACATACAGATGTAAAATAACCTCTCTAATCTTACTTAAGATTCCTCTGTTTATGCATCCAAGAATCACATGAGCCCTTTTGGCTACAGTGTTGCACTGGGAGCTCATGATCAGTTGATTATCCACCACAACCCGCAAGTCTTTTTCAGAGCTACTTTTTTGCAGGATAGAGTCCCCTATTGTGTATGTCCTACATTCTTTGTTCCTAAATGTATACACTTATATTTAGCCATATTAAAATGCCTATTGTTTGCTTGTTTGTGAACAGCTTACCAAGTGATCCAGATGGCTCTGTATCAGTGCCCTATCCTCTTCATTATTTATCATTCTCTCAATATTTGTGTCATCTGCAAACTTTATCAGTGATGATTTTCTGTTTCCTTCCAGGTCATTGATAAAAATGTTAAATACTATAGGGCTAAGAACTCTCACTTACAGATGCCCTAAAAACGCACCCATTCAAAGATGATTCTCTATTTACAATTATATTTGGAGACCTATCAGTTAGCCAGTTTTTAATCCATTTAATGTGTGTGATGTTAATTTTATATCTTTCTAATATTTTAATCAAAATGTCATGTGGTAGCAAGTCAAATCCCTTACAGAAATCTAAGTATATTACATCAACACTACTACCTTTATCCACCAAATTTGTAACCTCATCAAAAAAGATATCAAGTTAATTTCAGGGGATCTAGTTTCCTGAAAGTTTTGTTGATTGGCATTAATGCTTTATTAATCAAGTCCCCCAGCAGCCACTCCATTATCTTGCCCAAGATCGATGTCAGACTACAGGCGTATAATTACCCAGGTCATCCCATTTACCCTTTCAAAATATTGGCACAAATTAGCTTCCTTCCTTCCTTCTCGAACTCCTCCAGTGTTCCAAGACATATTGAAAATCAATATTAACTGTCCAGTGAACTCTTGCAAGTAATCTGGAACTGCTGATTTAAAAATATCTAACTTTAGTAGCCGCTGTCTAACATTCTTTTGAGATACTAGTGGAATGGAAAGCGTGTCATCATCATATATCATCATGACATAAGATGTCACTTATTTTTTCTCCAAATACAAAACAGAAATATTTATTCAACGCTTCAGCCTTTTCTACATTATTGTTGATAATTCAACTACTTCAATCTATTAATGGACCAATACCATTGTTAGGATTATTTCTGTTTTTAATATACTTTTAAAAAAATCCTTTTTAAAATAAGCTTTGTTGAAGTGCACATTACTTGGCTTGCACGGGTCTCAGACAAATAATCCTTATCCACAGCACTATAGGAAACCATATCAGTATTCTGATAGCAAAAAATATGTTTACATGTGGTTGTAACCAGTGTGGTTCCAATTTCAGCTGGGACAGGTCAAAATGAAAAGGAAGAGTTTCTAAAGCTCAGATGCTGAAGAATGAAATGGACACTGGATGGGTGAGAATTGGATAAGAATTTCAGAATGTATATGTCTTAAAAGGCCATCTTCTATGCCTGAGTTAAATCCATCTAACTTCCTTCTCTGTGAAACAAGATTGGAAAAACTGCAGGATCCCAATATCTGAAAGTGAGAATGTACCTTTGCCACTTTCAGCTAATGGCTTACCGGTGATCAATGAAATACACTCTGAGTACCTTTCCCAGACCTGAAGAAGAGTTCTGTGTAAGCTTGAAAGCTTGTCTGTTTCACCAACAGAAGTTGGTCTAATAAAAGATATTACCTCACCCACCTTGTCTGTCTAGTATCCTGGGACCATCATGGCTACAACAACACTGGAAACAATTTGTTACAAAACAATTACAGCTTTCAGGTCTGCTCTGTAATAAGAACTCTTCTACTAGAAACCTGATATTATAAAAACAAAACAAAAAAACACCCAGTGCTCCAGAATTTCAAGTACTATTGTATTTTTAAAACATTTTTAAGTAACACATATTTGAAGTAATGTGGGGGTCCTGATACTACTAAGCCTTACACTGGTGAGTTCCAGTAGTCCTTATATTAAGAGTTCCACTGACTTTAATGAGACTTTAACAAATAAGGACTGTTTGTGTACGAATTTGAAGGATAAGGCCCTTACTTTTAATACACCGCTCTAGTGCATAAAATACTACATTACAATGTTTGATGCTCATTGTCCTATTTGGTGATTTCTTTCACTGACATACAGATATCATTATTTTGTGTACATTCTCATATCTTTCACATTTCACTGCATAATACAACAATTAGATTAATTCCTTGCTTAGGGCCAACATGATGTCTAATTTTATAAATTAACACTATCTGGCACTTCTTTGGCCAGCTCTGTGGCTATCTATCGAAATATGGGAAAGACATCACACAAATGATCTGTTTACCATTTTCATATGTCCTTTGCACTGAGTCATCCATTGTAACCCAGGTACAACATTTAAAGACTGAAATTTTAGATATATTTTATTATTCAAAAATAAACAAACATATAGTGTATTGGGCTAGAGTTAGCTCACATTAGTATTTTTGTTTCTTTATTACATGATTTCAGATTCAATGTTCATGTAATTTTTTTTCTGAAATCTGATTTAAAAAGTGTACAACAAAAGCATTCCAATCTAAAATATATTAGGGCAAAATTGGAAAAGGGAACAAAAAATCTATTAATTAGGCAGTTCAATTATTTAAAATACAATTTCTTCAATTGAAACTTGTCATAAACAGATAAGAAAAGTTAATAGCACAGAAGTACTTTATATCTCTTTGACTATAAAGCGGCGTTAACAACTTTCAGTAAGCCTGGTGTCACCTGTACCAGAACACAATCAGGGACAGGATATTTTCAAATTTGAGGGAGGGAGTTTCGCTGTGGTGTGCTGTTAGTTTTGGTTGTTGTTCACTCTGGGGCTCAGAGGGACCAGACGTGCAACAGGTTTCTCTCAATCTTAGTATACAGGTCTTATAGATTCCAAATAGTAAGTACTAGATAGATAAAGCGGTTAGGTTATGTTTGTTTTCTTTATTTGCAATGATGCTTTTGACTGGAAGGAGTTTAATTGTGTATTTGGCTGACAGGAAGTTCAAATTTGTATTTTTCCTGAAAGATTTTTAATTTTGTACTTGCATGACTTAGGTGGGAGGGTGTCCCAGTGCCTGTACTGAGGACCCTGTGTGCCTATTGCCATCTTAATTTACAAAGATATTTTTAGCTATTTTTCTCCTCTTAAGTTAAAAGTTTCTGCGTTAAGAACCTGATTTCTTCTTTTATTTCTGGGTGAGACCGCCAGGGACGGGTCTGGCATTCACCAGGAATGGTGCGGAGAAAGGAGGAAAGGGAGAAGAGAAGCGCTCAATTCTCTCTGTGTCAGGATTACTACTTCTCTCATCAGGAAGCTCTGGAGGGGGACAAGAGAAGGAGGAGGAAGGTGATGTCCTCTCGTCTGTTTTGTGATGTCAAGGAGTTTGAATATCACAGGTTGAGTGATCTTCCCGGTAACCCAGGGAGGGGAAAGCCTGGGAGAGGCAATGGTGGGGGGAAAGGTTTACTTTCCCTGTGTTAAGATTCCAGAGGCGTCTGGATCTTTGGGGTTCCCCGGGCAAGTTTTGGGGGGACCAGAGTGTACCAGGCACTGGAATTCCTGGTTGGTGGCAGTGCTACAGGTTCTAAGCTGGTAATTAAGCTTAGAGAAATTCATGCTAGTACCCCATCTTTTGGACACTAAGGTTCAGAGTGGGGAATTGTACCATGACAAAACTGAGCCTGGAAACATTTAAATTCACTGTGCAATGATAACTGAGTAAAAATAAGCTCAGATACAAGATCACCATTAAGGTATTTTACAGAATCAAATGGCACATTTCCCTCATAGGTCCCAAAATATTCAAGATATTTTACAAAGAGATTATATATAATATATACAAGGAACCCTTCACCCCTTAATGACATATTGCCACTTCGTAGTAGAAGGCAGCAGCATTTAAATAATGCCCAGCACCACTACAAAAATGCCGTACATAAGTAAAACTAAGTTAGGTAATCAAAATGTAATTATCTCTAATGCCACAACGAAACAGACTGAGCAAGAAAAGTGCTACATGCTGAGCTAGATCTCACAGGTTACGCAGGGCCAAGCTAGGTCACAATTAGAAAATTTATCTGTGCTTACCTGAAAATTTCTTTTTGTAGCAGCCCTAAAGCCTATGCTCAAACATGGAGTCTGTTTGGCCAATTGTCAGTCAAAAGGTCACATTGGTACCCTGTGCAACACTGTAGTGCGGTGTGCTACATTATAGTGCAGTGTGCATTTTCCCGCTCTTTTCCCTGGTCACCTAAGGGTCAGGCTAGTGCCGTGTGCAAAATACCAGTGTGCCGTGTCCATAGGGCTAGTGTGCTGTGTGCAGATCCTGTTTACATGAAAGGCACCAGCTCGGAACCTGGAAGGCAAAGGAGCTAGGGACCAATCAGACACTGACACGAGTAAGAGAGCCTTCGAATAAAACTATGTCTCATGCCAAAATCTGCAGAAGTATCCGCGGGTTAGCTGAAAGGCCTGATCACTCTTTCAGCCAGGGTCTCCTCCAGATTTAGCCAGCTCGGGTCGTGTCAATTCACTTTCTTTTTTGGATTATTTTCCCGTCAATTCGTCATGCCCTTGGTGTTTGTACTGCTGGTCAGCTGCGCTGTAAATACTCTGTTTGTTAAGCCTCGTTCCTTTTTTCCCTCCCTTACTTGATACCAAGCTGTGTATATAGTATATGAGAGTTGAATTGTTGTATTAATTGCTATTGTGGTTAATTGTTGTATTTTACAATATTCGGGTTAATGTGCACACAGTTTACTTAGTTTTGTGTATCTGCTCTGGTTTTTAGTAAGCAGTTGGTTATAGACTGCTTAGTTTCTTGTTGTTGGATATAAATAGATTGTTTCAAGTTGTGTGTATATTCTTGTTCTGATAGTATTGTTAGTTGGTAAAAGTGCTCCTCTCCATCCCAAGTTGCAACTCATTCCCCATTAATAAACAACCACCTGGTTTTGAATTGCAATTTGTTTTTTGTTTTGATTTTCCTCTCTCAATCAAATCCTTACTCAAACCTGCAATGGTCTTGGACACTTTTCTTCTAATATAAAGGTCCACGTATCTGTTAACAATGCTACTTCACCTTGTTTACAGCTTGGAGGCAGAACCAGACCTATCACTCACTGGCAGCAGGGGAATGCCCCACCCCCTGAAGTTCCCTCTATAAGAATGGCAATACTGGGTCAGACCAAAGGTCCATCTTGCCCAGTATCCTGTCTTTCAACAGTGGCCAATTCCAGGTGCCACAGAGGGAATGAACAGAACAGGTAATCATCAAGTGATCCACCCGGTTACCCATTCCCAGCTTCTGGCAAACAGAGGCTAGGGACACCATCCCTGCCCGTCCTGGCTAATAGCCATAGATGGACCTATCCTCCATGAATTTATCTAGTTCTTTTTTAAACCCTGTTATAGTCTTGACCTTCACAACATCCCCTGGCAAAGAGTTCCACAGGCTGACTGTGCGTTGTGTGAAGAAATACTTCCTTTTGTTTTAAACCTGCTGCATATTAACTTAATTGGGTGACCCCTAGTTCTTGTGTTATGAGGAATAAATAACACTTCCTTATTTACTTTCTCCACATTAGTCATGACTTTATAGACCTCTACATATTCCCCCTTAGTTGTCACTTTTGCAAGATAAAAAGTCACAGTCTTACTAATTTCTCCTCCTACGGAAGCCATTCCATACCCCGAATCATTTTTGTTGCCCTTTTCTGTACCTTTTCCAATTCCAATATACCTTTTTTGAGATGGGTGACCACATCTGCATGCAGTATTCAAGATGTGGGCATACCATATCTTCCAGTTCCTCCAGCTGAAGGAATCTGTCAGGATAATTCCATTCCATTTTCCTAAATTACATATTATGTTAGCTATATTTTGAAAAAAAAAAAAAAAAAAGAACAATTTCTTCTACAGCAGAGCATGCGAATTTCCCCTCAGTGAAGTCAACCTGACCCTTTCTCTGTTAATTTACATCTCTGCGCTGCATGTTCTGCTTGTCTCCAGGATGGGCTGGATCTGTGGACATTATCAAAGAAAGGAAATTCTCAGGTAAACAGAGATAAAATGGGATTTTCACAGCAGTGTGCTTGCAGGATGGGAAGCATGATCATCACTTAAATATGGACATCCAAAATAAGGTAAATTATAACTCCTCTATCTTCTCCTGTCTATTGAGGAATAGAGAAGACTTCTGAAAAATAGCTATAGACTGGATGACCACTATGTAGTTTTTTGGTGAGTTTATGTACTGATAGCCATGTGGCCACCTAGTAGCTATTACAGGAGACATGACTTATCTGCATTGAGCCTGTCAGTATTCCTATAGATTGGAATTTAATGCTTGATCGAAGAATGAATATTTCTTTAATTTACTCTGCGAATGAATGAAATAATGGTTGTGAGGACTAGTTGTCTGAATTAAAAATAAGATACTGGATCTCATCTGAGAAAGCTCCCAACATCTGACTGGAGATAGTATTTATCAGGAAATCACTTTAATGGGTAGAAAGTATAAAGATACTTGTCACAGTGGTTCAAGGCAGGTAGTGCTATGAGGTCCAGAATGAGGTTCCAAGTTTGTGCTCTATAATCCTGTGGGGCTGGAAGCAGGACAGTTGCCCTAAGGAAGCATTTAAGGTCAGGGTTTGTACAAAACTTTCTTTTTTTGAATATGCTGACAATATTATAGAACAGAGACTTGACCTTTTTGCTTTCATAGGCCCATATTAGAGTCCTCATGGAGGAATTCAATTCTTTATTTCACTTATTTAATGACCACTTTGTTTCAGATAGAACAAATTCTATTGGCTGACTTTTTTATAGGGTCCATGAGAGTGATAATTACTTCATCCAAGTATCCATTTTAAACTGTCTGGTGCTGGATTGAGGATTGTTTTTTGTAAAGAAGATCTTCTCTGTAACAAAGAGGCATCAGAAAGGTACGTCAGACCTGAGAACCATAACCTCTTCAGAAAGATATAAACAGTATCATTGCCACTCTCTCCCTCCTGTCATCTGTATGGTCCTGTCCTAGGGAGCAGTGGAATAGGTGTTAAGAAATATAACAGAGATATTGCTCAGCTGTGCAAGAGATTATCCATCATCTTGCATCCCATGTCTGACACATGAAAAGACCACAGTGTGCTTTATTGCTTTTTCCATGTGCAAAAAGGTCAGCTCATCAAACTGACTTACAATGAATGAGGATACTTCTGAATGCAGATTCTGCTCTGCTTAATCCAATATCTGTTATGCAGGTCTTGGGGTTCACTCTCTCTTTGATAGGTGGTGCAGATAGAGATAAGAAACTCTGCTTCACTTAGGACATGAGGAGATTTCTTTCTTTCCCCATGTTCTTCCTAATTTATTAACAAAATCTCATCAGACATGTTGACTCATGACCAGAACAAGTCTGTTTCCAGTGCAAGGAATAATACTCTGAGACCTCCATAAACCACTGTGTTCAGTAAATGGATGCTATGCTCTCTCTCTTTCTGCTATCCACTTCCTGGACAGGGCGAGGACATGAATCAGCCCTCTCCATTATCCCCAGGGATCATCTGACATAAGGATCACTCTACCTGGTTCACTGAGTGGATCCCTTCCAAAAAAAAATGATTTTTTTGAATTCACAAGCTAAGGGAGTGGAGAATAGAAAATGGAACCTTGACCTCTGCCAATGGATGTGATAGAGTGAGAGGCAGAAGGGATAACAAGAATTCCTGAACTGAGTTTATATAAACTCTAGGTCATTGAAACATGTCTGTGCATTACATCAGCATTCCCAACAGACTTCACTAAAAACTGGATTTTTGATTCTTTGACACCACTTGTTTTCCTTACGGCCATCTTCATCTTCTGTTTCTATTCTTCTGAGATGAAATCTTGTATCAAATAAGATTTATCCTCATCTCACACCTATGATTGGCTTTTCTGGCAATATATGTCTCTGTTTATCATGAATCCAAGATACTTTGGAAACTGTATCACTCTCTGTGCTTATTATGGCTCTCTGTAAAGAGCCTTGAATATGCAGAATTTTCCAGAAGTCATGAGTGAATACCCTTCTTCCTCAAAGCCACTATTAATTATAACCATGATCCTGAAAGACACCCTGTGAGAACTTATCAAATCAAATGATAATGAAGCTGAAAAAAAATACCATCAATCTACCACCGTATGCAAAGTAGAATGATAAAATGGGAACTGAAGACAAGCCTTCTTTAAGAACTTGCTCAGATGGAGCCTTACTCTGTTCATGATTCTGTGCGGCTAGAAATAGGATGGGGCACAGCTATTGATGGGGAATATAGATCTAATCTGAAGTAGATGATGTATGGTTTCATTCATGTCCTGTCATATCCATGGACTGCCCGAGATCGGGAATGGAACAAAACTGTACATATAATTCTTGCACAGTGCCACACAGTAACCCTTCAGGTAAACATCCAGTGACCTCATTAGACCAAAACTGTAGGTAGCCATTGGCTCCCAAACTGAAAGAATCTGGCACCAATTGGGAGTCTAACTGAAGATAGTGCTGGTTGGGAAACACACAGAATGTTCTGAGGCAACTGAGGGAAGATATTGACCTCACCTCAGCATCTTGGGTTTTTTCCAGCTACCACTTGCAAACTGGTCTTCTCTATTGTTGCACCTTCAACTTACCTATGATCTGTATTCTTTCTATAGTGTCTGTCAGGAGCTAGGACTGTAAATTTACTTTTTCAAAGCCTCAACTTTCCATAAAGTTTCTCACTATAGCACTGAGAGAGCTGGAAACTGATGTGCCTGAGCATCTGAGGTCAATAAGGAAGACCCCATATGAAACAGATTTGAGTCTCTCTGTCTTTTCAGGGAGAAGCCTTTGTACCGTGGGATCTTTACACTGAGAGGGACCATTCCCTCCTTAGGCCTGGTCTACACTGGGGGGGAGTTATCTAGACTAGAGCAATACATTGATCCCCGATAGATCAATCACTACCCGCCAATCCGGCGGGTAGTGTAATATACCCTTCGTTTCAACCAGATATGTTATTTTTTCACTTCCTGTTATAAAGTGTCGTGTTGGGTTGCTGTGTGCTGTCAACAGCTGCCACATTTATTCCTGAGGCAGTAAGATAACTGACTTATCTATACTGACACCTAGAAATACATATATATACACACACACACACCCCTTCACACTCACACCCACTTTCTGAAGTTTGTATGAACTTTGGGAAGAAAGGTATGATGCACTTGCCATTTATTATTAGTTTTGAAAGCATCCAGAAACTGCACAAAATATAGGTTCTGGAAAACTCCTGATCAACTTGATCACGGAAATAACAAAACAAAGAAAGCATTAAAAAAAATTAAACTGTTAAGAATCAAATAGGAAAAACGCATTTAAACAGAGAGAAAGCTAGCAGCAATACTGAATGAAAGTGAAGCCTTTCAGCAGTATCACAGACAACACAAAATAGGACACTCTTAAGTGAATAACAAACAGAAAATCCATAGCACTGCTAAAGATAGTGAAATTACTTGAATTGTTTTCAGTCTAATGAGTGACAGAGGATTAATGATACTTAAATTTACTATAAAATACTAATTTAAAAATATATCATCCAATCATCTAAAGATGCAGGTTGTTCCTCCATCTTGATTTTAATATTTTGTATTAGTTTACTGTACAATGCTTAGAAACCTATCAACAGACATCTTATAAAGATCTTAAATAAATGTTAAGCCTCACTTTAAACAGACCCCCAATATTTTCTACAGAACATTTACAATTCAAGGTCAGTGAAGAGACTTTTTTTTGTTCTGTCTCCTATCACTCAGACTGAAAAGATTCAAGAACATTGTGTAATCATTTACCTCATGACCTTTGTGTATATAAAGCAAATAGCACTATGAATAAAAAGAAATAATGGGTTCTCCTTTTCAGTCTTTGGTATCAAAGCATAGGTAAAGTATTATTACACTATTGCAAACAGGTCTTAATACATAAAGTCTGAAAATGAGAGAAGCAATCATTCGAAATAACAACAATTGAAAGTTACCTTACGAAAGCCGACTACTTCTAAGTGAAAACTGATTCACATCTAAGCACTTGTCTAATCCGGAAACATTAATCCAAATTAACTGAAGGAAAATTAATCTGAATTAACTAAAGGTGCAAATTTAAAGTGAATTAGTTAAACTGCATTAAACCCCTGAGTGGACACTCTCATTGAGAATTAAAGTGGCCTTAGTCTGTGAATTAAGGTAAACTGTTTTAAGACTATTTAATTCTGAATGATTGTGCACACAGGGGTTTAATGCAGTTTAACTAATGCACTTTACATTCACACCTTTAATTAATTTTCCAGCAAGGATAAGGAGGTGTTAGTACCGTTATATAAGGTGCTAGTGAGACCCCACCTGGAATATTGTGTGCAGTTCTGGTGTCCCATGTTTAAGAAGGATGAATTCAAACTGGAACAGGTTCAGAGACGGGCTACTAGGATGATCCGGATGGAACCTGCTTATGAAAGGAGATCAAAGAGCTTGGCTTGTTTAGCCTGGCAAAGAAGGCTCCGGGGGATATGCTTGCTCTATATAAATATATCAGGGGGATGAACGTCAGGGAGGGAGAGGAATTATTTAAGTTTAGTACTAATGTAGGCACAAGGATGAATGGGTACAAACTGGATATTAGGAAGTTTAGACTTGAAATTAGACGAAGGTTTCTAACATTAGGGGAGTGAAGTTCTGGAACAGCCTTTCGAGGGAAGTAGTGGGGCAAAAGACTTATCTGGCTTTAAGACTAAGCTTGATAAGTATATGGAGGGGATGTTATGATGGGATTTTTAATTTGGGCAATTGTCTTGGATTATCAGCAGATAAGTCTGCTCAATGGTCTGTGAGGGAGTTGGATGGGATGGGAACTGAGTTACTGCAGAGAATTCTTTCTGGGTGCTGGCTGGTGAGTCTTGCCCACATGCTCAGGTTTAGCTGATCGCCATATTGGGGCGGGAAGGAATTTTCTCCAGGGCGGATTGGCAGGGCCCTGGAGGTTTTCTGCTTCCTCTGCAGCGTGGGGCATGGGTCACTTGCTAGTGGATTCTCTGCAGCTTGAGGTCTTCAAACCACAATTTTGAGGATTTCAATAACTCAGTCATGGGTTAGGAGTTGTTATAAAAGTGGATGGGTAGGGTTCTGTGGCCTGCCTTGGGCAGGAGGTCAGACTAGATGATCATATTGGTCCCTTCTGACCTATGAGTCTATGAGTCTAATTCAGATTAACTTTCCTGTGTGTCCTTGTGTGACTAAGCGCTACCCCAGAAAATGATGTCAAACTCACATTCCTGGATAGTTCTGTAATAATCATTAATCCAAACCTGAGCTACAGAACTATAATATAAACAGGTAATACTCAGGTGATGATCCTCATTGTGATAGATGTGGACATGCCCTATAATAATATAAGAATACTAGGGCTGTCAAGAGATTAAAAAAATTGATCAAAATTAAGCATGCTCTGAAACAATAATAGAATACCATTTACATAAATATCTCTGGATGTTTTCCACATTTTCAAATATATTGATTTCAATTACAACACAGAATACAAAGTGTACAGTGCTCACTTTATATTTATTTTTATTATAAATATATTTGAAAATGTAGAAAAACATCTAAAATATTTAATAAATTTCAATTGGTATTCTATTGTTTAACAGTGTGATTAAAACTGTGATTAATCTCAATTAATTTTTTTTAACCGCAATTAATATTTTTGAGTTAATCACATGAGTTAACTGCAACTAATCGACAGCCTAAAGAGTACTAAGAATAACAATTTTATGAACACTGTATGTGAACTGGTCAGTGGGGGAAGATATTGTATCTTACATTATATGACCGTTTCGCTCTGATCTAGCTTAAATGGCAAGAACAAGCAAGAAGGCAACATAATGGATCTCCACATAAGCAACTTCCAACCAAATACTTCAGTGGGAGAGGAAGGGGTGCGATTACAAGGCAACAGCATACTTCCAGACTCCAATCCAAAGTGACACAGTGGTTTTGTGAGGCTGGGAATTACAGATCAAAAGGACAGAAACTAGTTTTAAAAGCCCTTCTCAGAGGAAGGGAAGGTCAGTTGTTAGAGCTATTAGGTAGATGAGCTGACACAGAGAAAGGCTTTGTGAAGAAGTTTGAAAGAGTTGGCTGATCTTTCCCCAGATCCAGGGAATGGTAAGCCTTAGGGAAACACCAGCAAGAGAGTAGACAGTTTTATTGTTTTAAGACCTGCTTTCTCTTAAACGTTTTTGTTCTGAATACATAATACTTAGTTTGAAGAAGGCTGTTTGGTCACTGGTTACTGTTGTCATTGCTCCGTGAGAGAACAAACTGCAAGATCTGATCCTAAAACCTGCTGAGACAATCATGGTTAGTACCAGGGAATTGTAGCCTGGTTTGAGTAGGAAAATTGCAAGATTGCACCCCAAGAAAGATGGCAGCTGGAGGTCCAAGACATGACAGGGATCCACTTGAAGAGAGAAGGAAGGATCAGAGGCGCAATTAGCCTGGAAACTGAGACACTCATGTACTAATAATGATCTCAGTACCCATAATAAACAGCTGAATTGTCCTCAACTAGCACAGAAAGTAAGCTCTGCTCAACAGATTTCTTTCCTCCAGGTAGTCCCCCTTGCCTCCTACCAGTAGTTTGGGGCTGATGCAAGCACGTCAGATTAAAAGTCATAGGGTATGGTTCAGGGAGCACATTTTCAATTCATAAGAAAATATATATTTTCTTCTTAACACAATTACCTTTGAGGGCCACAGTTTAGAACCTGGAGGACCACAGGTTGGACACTTCTGCTCTTCAGCAATACTTTTAATGCCTTTAATGTGGGCTCTCATTTTCAGATGAAAACTATACAGAATAATAGGTAGTAATGTTACATATAGTTTAAATGTAATTGATGGCACTAACCACCATCTTCTTTCCCTGTTCACACTTTTATAAGATAACTAACGTCAATTAGACCTGATTAGTAAAGTGAAACAAATTCCTCTTTCTTCCCAGTTAGAAGGCCTTCATATTTAATTTGCGTCTAAAGAAATTTTACTAACGTACAGGAGTGAGGATATAAATTTTAATTTTATGGTTATAATAGAAAACAGGGGAACTGAAAAAGCCTCTTCAGAGTTCAATCACAAAAAGAAAAGATTCAATTACTTTGAAGGCTTTTAGAACCACAAGATAGAAATACTGGAAATGATGAGCCAGGCTGGGGGACACCATTAATTATAATCCCACATGGCATTTATTCCTTGGCTTCTACTGTAATGTATTTGGACATATTATGAGCTGCAAACCAATAAAAAAAACTGGTGAATAGCTACACATGCCAAAATGTAAACTATGTCTTAATTATTCATTAGTGGAATAAAAGCCATTTTTAGCCACATAAATGTTACTGTTGTTTGCCTGGTGTTCATTATGACAAAACTGACCTTTTAAATTAATTTGGGTCTCTGTATTATGTCTACCTTTATAACCTCCTTATCAATATTATAACATTACAGTGTAAATAGAAAAAGGAAATAGCTATTAATGTAATTTTTAATTCAGTGAATCTTACTCAAATAAATATCTAATAAAATAACTAGATGAGAATACATTTTAATCTTGGACCTGACTCTCCTTTCATTTACATCAATTTTACACCAGAGTAGCATTCCTGATTTCAGTAGATTACTCTTAACATACTTGGAGAGACGGATCAGATCCCTTCTGTCTATAAATCTTTGACCTGATAAAGGATGAAAGTGAATTATCACTACCCAGCTCTATGCATCAAATATATACATGAGCTACATGCACGAAATAAACAGAATGAGGGTCTGACCAGCTGAATTAATACAGTTGTTAAAAATATACCCTTCTTTCTGGACTGCTTCATTGCAGTGATTTGTATTTGTCATCAAACATATGGTGAAACCCAAACATACATGTCTTTTCAGTGTGCTCAACTGTATACAGTATCTGGCAAAATTATAAGAATATTACATACCAGAACCACACATTAAAATTCATTTTCCATTCATTATATTATGTCAACAGAGTGTGTTCTCATAACATAATAACATACCATAAAAAATAAAGACAATGGATTTCAAGAAGGAAGGCTTTAGCAAGCTCAGAGAATTAGTAGGTAAGATTCCATGGGAAGCAAGTCTAAGGGGGGAAAGAGTTCAGGGGAGCTGGCAGTTTTTTACAGAAACATGATTAAGGGCATAAGAGCAAACTATCCCAATGCGTAGAAAAGATCGGATGTATAGTAAGAGACCATCAGATGATCTTCAATGACCTGAAATTCAAAAGACAGACATACAAAAAGTGGAAACTAGGTCAAATTACAAAGGATTAATATAAAAAACCCCACAAACATGTAGGGACAAAATTAGAAAGTTCAAGGCACAAAACGAGATTAAATTTTCTACGGGCATAAAGGGTAACAAGAAAACATTTTACAAATAATGAGAAGCAAGAGTAAGACCCAGGACAGGGCAGAAGGGAAAGACAGTAACAGAAAATGCAGCAATGGTCTAACAGTTCAATGCCTTTTTTGTTTCAGTTTTCACCAAAAAGGCAACCAGTGATCGGACAACTAACTTAGTGAACATCAGTTTAAACAACTTATTTAATGAACATCAGTTTAAATGGGGTAGAATCTGAGGCTAACATAAGGAAAGAACAAGTTAGGAATCACTTAGACAAGTTAGACGTCTTCAAGTTGGCAGTACCTGATGAAATCCATCCTAGAATACTTAAGGAACTGGCTGAAGAAATCTCTGAGCAACTAGTGATTATCTTTGAGAGCTTGTGGAGGACAGGAGAGAGTCCAGAGGACTGGAAAAGGACAAATACAATATAATACTTATCTATAAAAAAGGGAACAACAACAATGCAGGGTATTATAAACCAATCAGCTTAACATCGGTCCCGGAAAGATAATGGACCAAATAATCAAACAATGCATTTGTAAGCACATAGAAGAAAATAGGGTGATAATTAACAATCAATGTGTATTTGTCAAGAACACATCATGTCAAACCAACCTACTATCATTCTTTGACAGGGTAGCAAGCCTTGTGGATGGGGAAAAGCAGTAGATATGATATTGTCATAAATGGATAGGTAGGTAAGGGTTACGTTTCTTTTACCTGAAAAGGGTAACCGAACACCTGACCAGAGGACCAATCAGAGAACTGGATTGTTTAAAGTCAGGGGCGGGAATTTGTATACTCGGGGTCTTTGTTGTTTTCTTAGCTATGAGGAAACAAGTCTTCTTCTAATTCTCTCCTAATACTTCTTCTAAACATCTGTAAGTACCCAGGAACCGCAAGTAATTCAGCTATGATGGTCTTTGGGTGTATTTACCTGTATGTTAATTTGTTGTGCTGGTTTAATTGGGCTATCTTTTAAATCCAGACTGTTTCTTTATATTTTCTTATAAGCAGAGCCTGTATTGAGTTTCTTAATGCAAGATGATTGTTTTATATTTTCTTTCTTTTTTTCTATAAAGTTTTCTTGTTAAACCTGTGAAAGTTCTTTTCCTAGGGAGGCAAAGGGAAAGCCAGGCTGTGGGCTATTTCCTTATGGGTCCAGGGAAGAGCAGACTACGGGGAAAGAGACGAAGAATTTCTCTCTGTTCTCTGGTGGTTCAGTTTTTCCCTCGTTCCTGAGCAAGGGGGTGCAGAGCCCAGCTGTGGTATTTTGCATCTCCATTGCCTGAGGAAGCAGAAAAAGCTGGTTTCTTGGGTCACACAGGTTAGCCGCGAGGCAAGCCTGATAAGGAGGGGAAGGGTTTTTTCCCTGCTTTTAGCATCCAAGGGATTGGATCTGGTGTCCCACCAAGGGAGGGTTGGGGACACCAAGAGGGAGGAAGGGGGGATCAGCCCATAGATTAATCCTGATCTGGTGGCAGCGAGAATATCCAGCTGGTAGTGAGCTTGGGGAGTTTCAGGTAAGCCCCCAAACTTTGGACGCAAAGTCCAGGTTTGGGACAGGACCAGACTGGTGGACACTAAAGTCCAGGTCTGGGACTGGACGGCTAGATTACCACATGGTGTGCAGCGGATTGGGAATGTATAAATCCATAAGCCGCTACATTAATTTTTTTTCCCTGCTGCGTAGCAGGCAGAAGAATTGGGTTTAAAGGGCAGACAGAAAAAAAAAAAAATTTTTTTTTCTTTCCCCTGCTATTTCAGCGTGCGCATTTTTAGTAGGCTCATTAGAGAGAGCCTGTCCTTGGCCAGAGGGACGTCTGGCTGCAGCTGAGCTCTGCCCCGCTGGGGAAGCAGGTGGCTGGGAGACCCCAGGCCCAGCAGGAAACACTAAGTCAGAACAGTTGTGCCTGGAGGGGAATGACGTTAACGGCCGCCTCTAACCACTTCTGCTAGCGATGGGGAAGGCGTCTCTGAGCTGCACACAAGCTCTGCCCCAGCTGGGGAGGCAGCCGCCCGGAGCATGTGCGAAGGGACCCATGAGATCACTGTGAAAACGACTAACCAGATGGGCTTTGGGATCGCCGGGTCTGTGCAATTGAGACGGGCCGGGGGGTCAGTTCTCAGATCAGCTGAATCGCAAGACTCTACGTCCTCCCTCACCCCCCCTGTATTCCCAGCCACGGAGCGGACTCAGGGATACCAGGTCTCCCTCTCCTGTGGGGCTGAGCTGGGCGTGGCGTGGCAGGGGCCAGCATCTGTGTTCCTCAGGCCGGGGCGGGAGGCAGCAGGGGGTCAATGACATTGTGACAAAGTGGGAATGTTCTTGAGGCGTTTGTTTGAATGCTGAATGGGAAATATTGACCTGGGAAGGTTGCAGGGGAGTTTTGCTGGGACTGGCTGCACTGGGGAAGGGAAGATACCTGAGCATGTAACATGAGAACCCAGGAGGGGGTTGGAGGCCAGGTAACACCTCTACCCAGGAAACTGAACAAAGGGGACACAGGCTGGGGGAGGAGCTGGGGGGAGGCTGAGTGAGGGGCTGGAGGGAGTTTCAGTTTGGAGCTGGCTGGGAAACGGAGAGGGGCGCTCGATGGGGCTTGGGCTTCCCAATGGGGCTGTGGCCTCCCTGGGGCCCCAGATGGTCCTAACTAAAGGGGCTCCTGTTGTCTGTACCGGCAAGACCTGTTTTAGACTGTGTTCCTGTTGTCTAAATAAACCTTCTGTGTTGCTGGCTGGCTGAGAGTCACAGTGAATCGCAGGAAGCTGGGGGGGCCGGGCCCTGACTCCCCCCACACTCTGTGACAGATGTT
>NC_133771.1:127913948-128048176 GCF_003597395.2 Chelonoidis abingdonii
CCCCAAACTTTGGACGCAAAAGTCCAGGTTTGGGACAGGACCAGACTGGTGGACACTAAAGTCCAGGTCTGGGACTGGACGGCTAGATTACCACAGATATACCTTGACTTTAGTAAGGTTTTAGATATTGTCTCATAAGACCTTCTCATAAACAAACTAGGGAAATATAGCCTAGATCAGAGGTCTGAAACATGCAGCCTGCGGGGTTCTTGCGTGTGGCCCGCCAAGCTCCCCGCATCCCCCCTGTCCCTCTGCCTACCCAGAGGATTGCCCCATGTGGCGCTGCGAGCCCCACGCTGCTCTCTGAAGCAGCTGGCAGCACACCCCTTCAGTCCGGGGAGGAGACAGAGGGCTCCTGCACTGATTCCTTCCAGGCACCACCCCCCCGCAGCTCCCATTGGCCGGGAACTGGGAACCGCGGCCAATGGGACCTTCATGGGAGGTACCTGGAGGAGCGGCAAGAGCAGCAGATGCATGGAACCCTGAGGCCCTCCCCCTCCGCCTCCCCCAGGGGCTGCCAGGACACGGTTCCAGCTGCTTCCTGGAATGGAGTGATGCGGAGCCAGGGGCCAGGGCAGGCAGGCAGAGAGCCTGCCCTGGCCCCGGTGCACGCTGCTGCCACCCTGGAACCACTCCAGGTAAGCGGCACCGGGCTGGAGCTTGCACCCTGAACCCCTCCTGCACCTCAACTCCCTGCCCTGAGCCCCCTGCCATACCCAACACCCCTCCTGCACCCAACTCCCTGTCCTGAGCCCCCTGCTGCACTCTGCACACCTCCTGCACCTCATCTCCCTGCCCTGAGCCCCCTGCTGCATCCTGCACCCCTTCTGCACTCCAACTCCCTGCCCTGAGCCCCCTGCCACATCCCGCACCCCTTTTGCACTCCCTGCCCTGAGCGACCTGCTGTACCCTGCACCCTGACCCCGTGCCGCACCCCTCACCCTCTTGCCCCCCACAAACCAATTCCCTGCCCTGAGCCTCGTGCTGCACCCTGCATAACTCCTGCACCTCAATTCCCTGCCCTGAGCCCCCGCCGCACCCTGCACCCTTTCTGCACCCCTAGGGTAGCACTGGAGTGGGGACTTCGGGGAAGGGATTGGAATGGGGCAGGGAAGGAGTGGGAAGAAGTGGGGCCTAATGGAAGGAGTGAAGTGGGGGTGGGGCCAGAGGAGGCGAGGGGTGTGTGTCAGTGATACGGCCCTTGGGTCAATGCACTAGTCCTTATGTGGCTCTCGTGATCATCTGAGTTTGAGACCCCTGGCCTAGATTAACCTTATATAAGTTGGGTACACAAATGGTTGGAAAAGCGTACTCAAAGTACATATCAATGGCTCATAGTCAAGCTGGAGGGATGCACTGAGGGGGATCTCACAGAGATCCGTCCTGGGCCTGGTTCTATGTTCATAAATGATTTGAATAACAGTAGAGAGAGTAGACTTATAAAGTTTGCAGACAATACCAAGCTAGGAGAATTTACAAGCACTTTCGAGGACAGGATTAGAACTTAATATGACCTTGACAAACTGGAAAAATGCCCTGGCCTGCACCACGTAGGATTAAATTCAATAAGGACAAATACAAAGGTGATGGGCTAACTCACATTACAGGAGTACTGTCATGGATGGATATCAACTGTTCAGGAAGAATAGGCAGGGCAGAAAAGGTGGGGGAGTTGCACTGTATGTAAGAAAGCAGAATGACTGCGCAGAGCTCCATATGAAACTGAAGAAAAAACAGAGAGTCTTTGGATTAAGTTTAGAAGTGTGAGCAACAAGGGTGATGTCGTGGTGGGAGTCTGCTATAGACCACCAGACCAGGGGGATGAGGTGAACGAGGCTTTCTTCCGGCAACTAACACAAGTTACTAGATTGCAGGCCCTGGTTCTTATGGGAGACTTCAATCACCCTGATATCTGCTGGGAGAGCAATACAGCGATGCACAGACAATCCAGGAAGTTTTTGGAAAGTTTTTGGAAAGTGTATGGGACAATTTCCTGGTGCAAGGAACCCACTACGGACAGAGCTCTTCTTGACCTGCTACTCACAAACTGGGAAGAATTAGTAGGGGAAGCAAAAGTGGATGGGAACCGGAAGGGCAAGTGACCATTGAGATGGTTGAGTCAGTGATTCCTGACGCAAGGAAGAGAAGGCGAGCAGAATACAGAACGCCTGGACTTCAGAAAAGCAGAGTTTCAAGTCTCTCAGGGAAGGATTGGCAGGATCCCCTGGGAGAATAACAGAGGGGGAAAGGAGTCCAGGAGGCGGCTGTAGTTTTGAAAGAACCTTATTGAGGTTGCAAGAAAAAAACCATCCCGACTGTGTAGAAAGAATAGTAAAATATGGTGCAGGTAGACACAGCTTGGGTAACAGTGAAGATCACTGGCTGATCTTAATGGCAAATAGAGACAGCTTAACAAGAAGTGGCAAGATTGGACAAACTGACCAGGGAGGAGGTATAAAAAAACATATTGCTCAGGCATGCAGAAGGAAATGATGAAAGGCAAAATCACACTGATGGAGTGCAGCTAGCAAGAGATGTAAAGAAGTAACAAGAAGGGTCTTCTTCAGGAGTGCAACAAGAGAAAGACAAGAAAAGCGTAGGGGCCCTGTTTAATACACACTCGAATGAAGAGGAGGACAAACGCAGTGACCAGAGGATGGCAAAAAAGCCTGCATGTACTGCAATGCTTTTTGCTCGGTCTTCACAGACAGGGTCAGCTCCCACGACTACTGCAACTTGGGTCAGCAACAGATGGAGAAGGTGACAGACCTCTGTTGGAGAAAGAAGTGCTTCAGGACTATAGAAAGCTGGACCGAGCACCATGAGTCCATGGGGCCGGATGCACTGCATCCGAGGGTGCAAAGGAATTGGTGGATGTGATTGCACGACCATGGCCCATTATTGTTTGAAACCTCATGGCGATCGGGGAGTCCCAGATGAACTGAAAAGGCTCATGTAGTGCCCCACTTTTAAAAAGGGAAGGAGGAGGATCCAGGAACTACTGTGGCTAAGTCGCCTCACCTCAAGACCTCGTAAAAAATCATGAGCAGGTTCCTCAAGGTAACAAATTCAAGCATAGCACTTAAGGCAAGAGGAAAGTGATCAGAACGCAGTCAGTTGTGGATGCCACTCAAAGGGCAATCAATGCCTGACTAACTAACTGCCTTCTATGATGAAGGATAACTGATCCGTGTGGAATCAGTGAGGGGAAAGCTAGTGGATGTGTTATTTCCACAACTTTAGCAAAGCTTTTGGATACTGCTCCCACCAGTAGCTTGCAGGAAGCTAAGAAGTACGGGCTGGATGAATGGAACTATAGAGGGGGATAGAAAAGGTGGCAGATTGGTTGAAGTCTCAACGAGTAGCGAATCTGGGCTCCATGTCTTTTGGCAGCCTGTTCAAGGCAGAGTGGCCCCAAGGGTCCAGTCCTTGGGCGGTTTGTTCAAATATCTTCATGAAGGATCCGGACGATGATGGGGACGGTACCCTCAGCAAGTTTGCAGATGACACAAACTGAAGAAGTGGTTAGATATGCGGAGGGTAGGGGATAGTTATAATCAGAGGGACCCTAGACAAATTTACAGGATTTGGGCCAAAAAAAGCTGATGAAGTCAAATAAAGACGTCAGAGTCCTGCACTTAGGAGAAGAATTCCATGTACTTTCGCTACAGTACTAGGACGAATGGCTAGGCAGCAGTTCCTACAGACATAGAACCTAGAGGTATCAGTGAAGGAGAAGCTGGATATGAAGTTGAACAGTGGCTGCCCTTGCTCGTCACGGAAGCTATGGCATTTGGCGGATGTAAAGTAGCGTGGCATTGCCAAGTAGATGAGGGATGTGATCATTCCCCTCTATGTTGACATGGTTGAGCCTCTCTGGAGTACTCTTCTGAAGTTTGGGCCGCGCACACACACGGAAGATGTGAAAAATTGGAAAGATCAAGTGGAGGCAAACAAAATGATTAAAGAGCTGGAGACACATGAACTTATGAGATAGGCTGAGGGACACTGGAATTGTTAACTGCAGAAAGAAGAATCGAGAGACGATATTGATAGCTGCGTTTCAACTAACTCGAAGGGGTTTCCAAAGAGGATGGATCTAGACTGTTCTCAGTGGTAGCAGATGACAGAACAAGGAGTAATGGCCTCAAGTTGCAGTGGGGGAGGTTTAGGTTAGATATTAGGAAAAACTTTTTCACTGGAAGGGTGGTAAAGCACTGGAATGGGTTACTTGGGAGGTGGTGGAATCTCCTTCCTAAGAGGTTTTTAAGGTCAGGCTTGACAAAGCCCTGGCTGGGATGATTTAGTTGGGGATTGGGCCTGCTTTGAGCAGGGGGTTGAATTAGATGACATCCAGAGGTCTCTTCCAACCCTGATATTCTATGAAAGGTTGTGAAATCTCTGTCATTGGAAGTTTTTCAGAACAAGTTAAAAAAAACACCTGTCAGGAATGGTTTAGATAATATGAAGTCCTGCCTCACTGCAAGGGATTGGATTAGATGAGGTCCCTTCCAGTCCTATATTTCTATGATTTCTATGTTATTTACAGAAATATTCTGATATTCTTGCTGGGTTATTGTTCAATCTTTCAAATTATTGCTTTATAAAGTTTGATTAATTTATTTTAAAAATAGAATTGTGATGTTTAGAGTATTTTGTTTCTGATTTCTCCAGACAAGAATAAGAGTTCTTACTGTAAGCACCAATAAAAATAAGTGAACTTAAGATTTGTATAAACCAGTACCAATATGTGAGAGCACTGCAAGAAAAAGCACAATATACAGTCACATAATATATAAGCATGAGAAAAAGAATCTTATCAAGCTGCAAAACTGCATTCTCCAAATTCCTTTGTACCAACCTAGTATTGATAGCTTATACCCTCCAGCTAGCAAATACAGTGAATTTTTTCCAACTCTGACTCCCTGATGACACAATTCAATTTCATGAGTCATCCAGTTGTAAAAAACCTTGGTAATATACAATAAAACAATACTATACCACCTTCACTTTTCCTACTGTCGAAAGAATTCTTAGATTGGTACAAGGGAATTTAAAAAGTGTAATTTCAGATATGTAAAACAAACTCCTCTTTCCGTAGTATTTTCGCATGAATCTGAATTTGGTAATAATGAGCAGTACAAGAAACTGAATATATATAACTGAATGGCAGCATCTTCTACCAAACAAGATCTGCAAAGAAAACCTTAGCTCATTAATAGTTAAAGAAGAGAATTGACCTCCATGTACACTGCCTTACAGTTTTCTGGGTGTACACAAAGCTTTCCAACAGCCCTATATATAAGCATAGTCAGAGCAGCAACAGACTTTGGACATGCATAGCACAACATTTACACCCCTATTCTGATCAGACTAGTCTTTTTTCTCTGGAACAAGGGCTCTAAATTCAGCCTGAATTCAGAGCTCTTGCTCCACTGAAAAACACCGTGGTGGTCTTTCCCCAAAGACCTGTTGTAACTTTCAAAACCTCCTAAAGGAAAATACTAGATAGAGAGAAAAAGCTTTAAGAAATAAGTTAAAAGGAGTTTCCTATAAATTCAAAAACAAATGGCTAGATTGTGAGTTTATGCCTGGCACTGAGCAAAGGGCAGCACAGAGTCGCCCTGCCTCTGCAACACCCAGATATTGTGCTCCCAAAGTCCTACTCCCAGAGTCACAATCTCTCTCTTGGTCTCCTTGCTGCTCTGTGAAGGCAACACACTGCAACAAGTCTATATCCAGTGCTCTGTATCATCCCTGATGCACCTGTATAGTTAAGATATCGATCATGTTGGAGAGAGGGGAGGAGCCAAGACATATAAAATTGGGATATGACTTCCATCCCAACATTTGCATAAACAATTGTTAGTGATAAATATTTCTCATGAAATACATGGAACCATAAAACAAATTTTAGTTAATTTAACTATCCTATTTTTTCTATTATTTCAAAGACAAAAGTTTGGATCTAAGGTCATGTCACTTACTCTATTATGGAGTAAAATTATTGCTGAGGAGAAGTTGATAGAGCTACTCTTGGATCTGCCTTTGGGATTGTTCAGGTTTACCATTTTGGATTATTTGAATATCCATGCCAGAGATTATTCTTGTGTATTAGCTTGAGATCTTATGTCTGCCATCAAAAAAACCAGTAACCTGACTTTTCGTAACTGTTTTTCTTCAAGATATGTTGCTCATGTCCATTCCATTCTAGGTGCGTGCGGGCCCTTGTGCAGAGTTGTCAGAGATTTTTGCCTTAGCGGTATCCGTAAGGCCAGCTGTGGTGACCTCTGGAGTGCTGGGCTCATGCAGCTCTATATCAGGCGCCAGCAACCCTACACCCTCTCAGTTTCTTCTTGCTGGGAACTCCGACAGCGGGGCAGAAAGGTGAGTAATGGAATGGACATGAGCTATTCATCTTGAAGAACAACAGTTACAAAAAGGTAGGCAACTGCTTTTTCTTCTTCAAGTGCTTGCTCATGTCGATTTCATTCTAGAAATATCCCATTTCTTCCTTTTCCATTACTTTTAGTTATACCCTAAATGATAACAGTGGTCTACAATTTTTGAAAAGTCATCTGCTTCAGAGATAAAATGTGGTATTTATTATGTATTTTGATGTGCTGAATTCATATATGACAATTAAAACAACTGATTGGCTACTGTTTCTAAGATACTTAAGTTTTTACAATTTTATGTCTATGTATATTGTGTAGATAGTAAGAGTTTTAATCATAAATTGTAAACCTAGGTCTTTTCATGTGTTTATGGTTGCTTTACATGATAATATTTCACCTGTCCTGTTTATGTATGAACACTTTAAAAAATCAGCAAAAGGGTTATATAAATAAAATTTATTATGAAACAAAAGGCAAAAAACTATTATGTACAGCAGTTTAGTCCTATTCAGTGTCTACTCGGCGCTTCTTGGCTTGTCTCTTGTATTCATTAAATGGAGCATCTCTTATCACTGTCTGCAGCAATAGGCCATTGCCCTGATAGCGTTTCTCCATTGTTGCAATGTCATGGTGAAATCGCTCGCCGTGCTTGTCGCTCACTGCTCCGCAGTTCGGTGGAAAAAAATCTAGATGAGAGTGCAAAAATGTATCTTTAGTGACATGTTGCAACCAAGGCTTTTGTATGCCTTGAGGAGGTTTTCCACCAACAACCTGTAGTTGTCTGCCTTGTTTCCGAGAAAATTTATTGCTACTAACTGGAAGGCTTTCCATGCTGTCTTTTCCTTGCCACGCAGTGCATGGTCAAATGCATCATCTCGAAGAAGTTCACGAATCTGAGGACCAACAAAGACACCTTCCTTTATCTTAGCTTCACTTAACCTTGGAAATTTTCCACGGAGGTACTTGAAAACTGCTTGTGTTTTGTCAATGGCCTTGACAAAGTTCTTCATCAGACCCAGCTTGATGTGTAAGGTGGTAAAAAATCTTCTTGATTCACAAGTGGTGGATGCTGAACACTTTTCCTCCCAGGCTCCATGACTGTCGGAGTGGCCAATCTTTCTTGATGTAGTGGGAATCTCTTGCATGACTATCCCATTCGCAGAGAAAACAGCAGTACTTTGTGTATCCAGTCTGCAGACCAAGCAAGAGAGCACAACCTTCAAATCGCCACAGAAGCTGCCACTGATGTTGGTCATTAGTTTATGCACCTCAAAAGTTTGTTTCATGTTGTCATAGGTTTCCTTCATATGGACTGCATGACCAACTGGAATTGATGGCAAAACATTGCCATTATGCAGTGCAAAACAGCTTTAAGACTCGTCTGTCGATGAATCAATGAACAGTCTCCACTCATCAATTTCTGGATCGTGAACGATGTTGAGGGCTGCCATCACACCCATCGATGTTGTTGCAGGCTACAAGAAGTCAACCTTACATGAAGAAGAATGGGACAGATCCTTTTGACGGTCACGGAGCATGGAAACCCTAACATCACCTGCCAGGAGATTCCACTGCTGTAGTCTGGAGCCCAACAGCTAGACTAGAGCCAATCAACAATTTTAAGCATCATTTTCGTTCTCAGTGACCCAGAATTAGTAAAGTTTGACTACATTTATTTCAGAAGCATTTTGGCTATAGAGCAGTGTAATTCTCCTTCCTTAGTTGATTACACAATTTGAATACTTGTACACTGTTCTCTTTAACCCCTTTCATCTAATGTGTCACAATTTTTCCTCCAAAACATGTTTTGTTAATTAGTAATAATAATGCTAAAAATAAGGAGTCTATTGACACATTAGTGTAAGAAATATTCATGAAGAAGAGAACAGATTCCTAACTATTTTGGTATTAATGTCTAAATGTTGCTTGATATTAAATTATGTCTAAAATCTACATTACTTGATAAGAGCAACATTAGTATTTCTTTTCTACAACCCAATAGTTAGTGCTAAAATTATGTTTTCTGAACTACACTGCTCAATAAATCAGTAATAAAATTTAAATTGTATTTACCACTTACTTCAAATATAAAGAAAAAATAGAACAATAACCCAAGTATACCACAGCACTGTCAAATAATTAACGCATCACACTGTATAAATCATTAAGGGGTTACCCTAGGCTAATTAATTAATCCATTAACAGTTAGTGACCTGTCCACTACAAGTTGATTTTCCTTCTACAAGAGGAATTTCAGTTGGACTCCACATTCACACTATACCACTCCAGGGACTCTTTACCAGTCCTGCCATTGATCTTTCACTCAACCCTTCCCTCACCCCCAAATGACTTCAAAGGGGGTTCCTCATATGGTACCTTACTGGTTGGCATACTTGGTATATAAATTAAAGACTGCCAACTTAGTAAAAGTATTCTGCCAAGTTTCCTCCTCTCTCCATCCATAAGTCTCAAGACGTAATAAGTCTAATAAAGTTTCATAAGTAGGTTTAAGCTAACAGGTAAGGCATTTTGTCCAATTTATCATACTTGTCCTAGCTGATGCCTGATCATTCTAAGATACAAAGTGGCAAACATTATAAAATCAGCATTTGCTAACATTTACTGCACCGTGGCACCAGAGATTACCACCATTTCCCGCTATACTTAAGAGAAATCTGTGGTAAGACTGTGCTATGGCTGGCAAATGTTGGCACACTTTTTAATGTTCTGCTGTAGTCACTGAGAAGGATCAGAAGAAAAAAAATAAAAAAATATTAATTTCAGATATTTTTAATAAAAGCAAAGGAAATAAGGGTCTAGATTCACAAAAGCTGACCAATAGGAGATGATGTCATGGTACTTCCCTTATACTCAACAGCCCAGTGGTTAGGGCACTTGCCTGGGATGTGGGAGTCCCAGGTTCCAATTACCATTCTGGATCAGGGACTTGAATCCAAGTCTCCTCCTTCTCATGTGAGTGTCCTAATCACCAGGGTTTTGGCTATTCTGATGTGAGTGTATCTCAATCTCTCCTGTTAAGTGGTTCCACCTTGTCTAAATAATTAAATATTCTTTGGAACAGGGACTGGAACCTGGTGTCCCCACTTCCAGTTGAGTGCCCTATCCACCGGGCTATCGTGTCTTTTTCACGGAGTATAAGAGGGGCACATCTGCACTACCACTCATCCTCCGGTTTTGTGACTGTGCCTAAATCTCCTTATAAATACAGATTGAAAAAGCAAAATGTTTCATTTTGATAATGTCAAAAATAGTTCATTTTGACATTTCTGAATTATTACATTTTGAGTAAAACAATTTGCAAAAATTGACATGAATTCATGAAATATTTCAGTCAACCCAAATCTGCATTTTTTGCCAAGAAAGTTTCATCCAAAAAATGTCACCCAGCTCTACTTATAATGTTAATACATCTTTCCTGAACAAAAATAAGAAGTCTAAGTCTTATCACTGGCAGGTTCACATTCGATATTATGTCCTATAGACTCCATTATTCAATATACAAGATCAGTAAACTTCCATCAAATGCCAGTCAATAAGTATTTTCAGTTCCAGTCTTTAAAGTCTTTTAGCCCTTCTTTCAATGATCAAGTTAAAAGAGACTGAAGACACTTTATCAATTTGCTACTTACTTTTAGGTTGACATCAAAATACAGAAACATGGACAATATATTACATAACAGAAAACAAAAACCATGCAGAGCATATGCAACACTACAACAAACTACACAGGTTAACACTATCTTATCCTACAATAAAATACTTAGAAAAAATACTAATAGATAAACATACTAATGCTATTTAACTGAGCTACTCTACTGGAGCAGGGAACTAAAGTCTTCATTGTAATGCACTGGCATGTACTGCAGCCCAATTGATTCATTTAAGGTTCCTCAATGTTATTTCTGTCTTACTCATTTTAGCCAAATCAGCTAAGAGGAAGAATTTAATAAGAAAAATGTGAATAATTGGGAGTTGTTTAAGAACAGTTAACTAAATGGCCCAAAAGTCACAATCCCACAAAAAAAGGAGGGTCATATTGGTTAAAAAAACTGACCTGCTTTAGAGGGACTGTAAGGCAGCTATAAAAAATTTAAAATTATGTATAGCAATGGAAGAAAGGGGAAGCTTAAATGAACATAAATCAGATGCCAGGAATTATAGAAAATTGATAAATGAAGCAAAGGAACACAAGGAATAATCCATGGCTAGCAGAGTTAAGGAGAATAAGAAGGAGATATTCAAGTATATTAAAACAAAAAGAATCCTAACATTGGTATTGCTCCATTACTAGATGGAAATAGTAGAATTATTAACAATAATGCAGATAAGGCAGAAGTGTTCAATAAATACTTCTGTTCTGAATTTGAGGAAAAACAGACGGTGTAGTCATATCATACAATAATACCCTTTCAATTCCACTAGTATCTCAGGAGGATGTAAAACAGCAGCTATTATACATTTTTAAATCAGGAGGTCCATATAACTTGCATCCAAGAGTTTTAAAAAAAGAAGCCTGAGGGACTCACTGGACCATTAACTCTCAGAACACCAGGGAAATTCCAGAAGATTGGAAGAAAAGAAATGTTGTGCCAATATTGAAAAAGGGTAAACGGGATGTGTGACGTTACACCCCATATTCTTTATAGAAATGTGGTTATGATATGAATATGGCATAACTAAAATATACTTTATGCAAAATGGCTCATATGAGGAATCATTGAACAGGGTATGATCTACTGAATGTGTTTATCCAACCTGTATGCATGTATCATTTCTGTATCTGAAGCTAGAATACTGACCATGTATCTGTATTTCAAATGTGCTACTTTGGGTGACACTGAATACTAGCTCTTCAGGTAGAACAATGAAAAAGTCAGACATGGCTGATGGCCCATCAGCAAGGACAATGGACTGTGAAAGAATTTATTCTTCCTGTGGATGCTCCAGACAGCCTGTGAGTAATGGCTGCTACGACCTGCAGAGACATGTGACTGAGTCACCTGGTACTGGACCCCACCTTGGAATGCCAGTGTTTTTCCACTGGAAGACAAAGGGTTCTCGCAATACACAAAAGCTATATAGGGCTGGGGAGTAACATCATCATGGTCATCCTCTGCCTCCCTGCCCAAAGGGACACTGGAAATAAGACCTGAACTGGGGGAAGAAGAGCTGAGCCCAGGCTGGAAGTGTATTTAGCCTGTGAGTAATAATAACTGAAGTTTGAAGCTGCAGGACAGTGCAGTTGGCTTTCAAGAAACTTTGTAATCTGCCTGAAACAACATTTAGGGTGAAAAATTACTATTTGTAGCCAATTTCTGTATTGTATTAAGTTTAGTCTGTGTGTTTTGTTTTATTTGCTCAGTAATTTGCTTTGTTCTGTTTACTCTCTCTAATAATCACTTAAAATCCAACTTTTATAGTTAATAAATTCATTTTGTTTATTATTAAACCCAGTTTCTGCAATTTCTAAGTGTGTGTGTGCGGGGGAAGTTGTGCATATCTCTCTTCACACTGAGGGAGAGGGCAAATTTTTATGGTCTTGCACTGTGTAGACTATACAGAGCAAGACAATATACCTTTCGGTCTGCACTCAAAGAGAGGTGGGCATATGAGTTCTCGGACAAGTCCCTTAAACTGAGTCTTCCCAGAGCTGATCTGTCTGTGTCTTTCTGCAGCTGGGTGTGACTCTGCCTGTGTGTGTGCTAGTAGAAGTTTAAGGGCCTGGCTATGCCAGACAGGTAAAAGGGGTCCAGGCTGGCAGAACAGGTGGGCTCAGTGGTATCCCTGCACATCTGGTGGCACCTTAAGGGGGAAGAGGGGGGCAACCCATCACAGGTTGACATGGATAATTAAATATCTGTCTGACACTGATCACAGACAAGTTAATGAAGTGGCTGATACAGGGCTTGATTAATAAAGAATTAAAGGAGGATAATTTAATTAATGCAAATCAATGGGATTATAAGAGATCCTGTCAAACTAATTTGATATCTTTTTTTGATGAGATTACAGGTTTGGTGGAAAAAGGTAACAGTAAAATACTTAGACTTTGGTAAGGTATTTGACTTGGTACCATGGGACATTTTGGTTAAAGAAAGAGATAAAAGTAACATAACACATATTACATAGATTAAAAACTGGCTAACTGATGGGTCTCAAAATATGATTGTAAATGGGAAATTATCATCAAATTGGTGTGTTTCTAGTGGGATCTCCCAGGTACTGGGGTTCTAGGCCCTACATTATTTAACATTTTTATCAATAACCTAGAAGAAAACAAAATCACCACTGATAAATTTTGCAGATTACACTAAAATTGTGGGAATGATAAATAATGAGAGGACAGGTCACTGATAAGAGCAATCTGGATCACTTGGTAAGAGGGATGCAAGTGAACAATATGTGTTTTAATATGGCTACATGAAAATGTATATATCTAGGAACAAAAAATGTAGGCCATACTTACACAATGGGGGATTCTGAAAAAGATTTGGGGATCATGGCAGATAATCAGCTGAACCTCAGCTCCCAGTGCAACATGACTGCCAAAAAGAATAATGCAATACTTTAGCGTAGAAACTCTGCTCAAGTAGGACTAGAGAGGTTATTTTCTCTCCGTATTTGGCACTGATGTGACCACTACTGGAATACTGAACTTCCATCTTAAACTTTTCTAAAGTAATTGTTTACTTTCAATACCCTAATTTTGTTTCTACTTTTTAAATGAACTGAAGTTGCAATTATATGGATCTTTTTAATCACTCTATTTGAATTTGTGAGCACAGAGATAAAATTAATAATTTTATCAAATTTCTGAAGATGTTTGTGAAGGGCTGTAATATTTTAAAGATACACTGCAGCGACAGTAACAGTCTTTTAATGCTGAACTTTAAAGGAAAACTCTACTAATTTTCTACCAATTATTCACCCCATATTTTGCCAGCCCTAAGGACTGATGTTGTGATGTCAGGATCAGCAGCTTTTTACAGGACTCTTTAATTGCACTTAAAAATATTCCTCAGGTTACACATAAGTTACACACAGCTAAACAATCTAAAAAGGATTAACAGATACGTGTTCAAAGCATACCCCGTAAAAGATACTGTGTCAACAAATAGAGTTTCAAGGAGGAGTGGGAGTTGCCTAACACTCTTCCCTGAATGATCATCAATCCAATTCTATGAGCAGCATGACAGAAATTTTACTGCTATGATGCTGAAACCAACAATTAACTAGTACAATTCCTAGTGGACAATTGTCTACATCACAAAACAGCTAACACGACTACCATCATTGCAGTCAGTCTCTGCAGAGAGACTAAGAATAGAACAGTCTTAGAGACTGAACTTCTCACTCTGATAAGTGGTCCCTCCTGAACACAGGTTGAGGAACAATGACAGATTATTATAGGGATGTTTATGTTTCTGCTATTTCTGCTTATAGCTATTCTGTGGATAAATAAAGGCATTTCAAGTCTCTTGTATTGTCAGTATGGAATCAATCATAATCACAGTAAATTAACTGTTTAAAAATTTTCTAATCTCTGAAATTTCTATACATATTTTTATAGACGTAGGTGTTCACTGAGGCAAAACAATTTAGTAACATTGTAATATTAGAACTTGCAATAATATTTTCCACTCTTTAGGTATACTGAATTAGCAACAGACTGAGTGATGAAGCAGGCAACAAAAGGCATTGTGGACGTGTAAAATGGGTTAGTGGTGACAAGTTATACAACCTTGACTTTGCCAACAAAATTGCTTTACTAAATATAATATGGAATGGAATGATTGCCCTTACATCAGATGTAGAACACAAAGCAGCAAAAGTTGGATTGAAAGCAAATGCAGAGAAAGTCACAATTATGAAAGTAGGAAACTGGACAACAGATACAAAGGTGTATGTGGGTAGAAAATAAATCAGACAGGTAAAAGAGTTTTGCTGTCTGGGGAGTGTGATGACATTTGAAGGTGGCTGCAATAAAGATACTCATACAAGCTTAAGAAAAGCAAACATCACTTTTGGAAGGATGAACAACATCTAATCAAACAAAAGTCTCCACACCACACTAAATATCAGATTACAGAATCACAGAAGTGTAGAACTGGAAGGCACCTCAATAAGTCATAGTCCAGTCCCCTGCACTCAAAGAGGACTAAGTAATAAGTAGATCATTCCTGACAGGTGTTTGTCTAATCTGCTCTTAAAAACCTTCAGTAATAGAGATTCCACTAACTCCCTAGGCAACTTGTTCCTGTGCTTAACTACCCTGACAGGAAGTTTTTCCTAACATCCAACTTAAACCGCCCTTGCTGCAATTTAACTCCATTTCTTCTTGTCCTATCCTCAGCGGTTAACAAGAACAATTTTCTCCCTCCTCATTGTAACAACCTTTTATGTACTTGAAAACTGTTATCCGCCCCACGCCGTCTTCTCTTCTCCAGACTGAATAAACCCAAGTTTTTCAATCTCTCCTTGCAGGTGATGTTTTCGAGACCTTTAATCATTTTTGTTGCTCTCTTCTGGACTTTCTCTAGTTTGTTCAGATCTTTCCTGAAATGTGGCACCCAGAACAGGACACAATACTCCAGTTGAGGCCTTATCAATGCAAAGTAAAGTCGAAGAAATATTTCCTGTGTCTTGATTATAATCCTGCTAATACAACCCAGATTGATTTTTTTTTTTGCAACAGAGTTACCCTGTTGACTCATATTTAGCTTGTGATCCACTATAATGACCCAGTGAGGTCCCTTCCAGTCCTACACTTCCATGATTCCATAACCCCTAGATAACCCCCAGATCCCTTTCTGCATTACTCCTTTCTAGGCAGTCATTTCCCATTTTATATGTGTTCAATTGATTGTTCCTTCCTAAGTGGAGTACTTTGCATTTCTCCTTATTGAATTTCATTCTATTTACTTCAGACCATTTCTCCAGTTTGTCCAGATCATTTTGAATTTTAATTCTAACCTTTCTAATTCTGGCCAAACTTGTTTGTGTTGTTTTTGTTTTTTATATTCATTCTTCGTAATTTGACTTAGTTTCCACTTTTTGTATGACTATCTTTTGAGTTTCAGATCACTGAAGATCTCCTGAGTAAGCCAGGGAGCCTTGCCACACTTTCTATCTTTCCTATGCAGTGGGATAGTTTATTCTTGTGTCCTTAATACTGTCTGTTTGAAAAACTACCAGCTCTCTCTTTAAGTAACCTGAAAGAAAAAGCCGAACAGCCAAACAAGCTCACTCACCCCAAAATTAGTACTTGCACCTTGTTCAGCAGGAAGATCTCCTTTTCTCTCTCTCAAACTCCCCTTTCTGCTGTCTCCTGTTTGAAAGCTCCCCTTGGTCACTTAGCCTTGATTTTTAAGCCTCTCTCTTCTAGATCAGCCTTATCCCCTCAATCACACAGTGGGAAGGTGATCACAAGGCTAATCAGAGATGATCAAAGATGACCAAAGGCTCAAAGAGTCACCAAACACACTATCCCAATTGACACTGTAACTTTAAAAGTAACCAGAAAGAGAAAAAAAAAACAGCCAAAAAAACCAAATACACCTCTACCCAGATATAACGCAACCCGATATAACACAAATTTGGATATAATGCGGTAAAGCAATGCTCCGGGGGTGCGAGGCTGCGCATTCCGGTGGATCAAAGCAAGTTCAATATAATGCGGTTTCACCTATAACATGGTAAGATTTTTTGGCTCCCAAGGACAGCGTTGTATCGAGGTAGAGGTGTATCAAGTGACTGTAGTGAACAGGAGAAGAGACTAGAGAGACAAGGTGGCTAAGGTAATATCTTTTATTGGACCAACTTTTGTTGGTGACAGAGACAAGCTTTCGAGCTTACACTGAGTTCTTCTTCAGGTCTGGGAAAGGTCTCAGAGGGTCGCACCTAATACAAGGTGGAAGAGACTGTTTCCTATAAGAAGTTAACCTATTATAAGAGACCATTCAAGGTGAAGTGGGCAGTTAACACCTTTGTAGGACAAAGGAGGGTTATTGGGTTACAGATTGTTATAGGTTACCCCTTTTACATGTGCATTATGATACTCTCTTTAATTACATGATCACATACAATTTTTCCATTGTAGTAGCTCTATAATAAGGTTGTCATGGTTACAAGGCCAGAAGCACTTCCGTCCCCTTTCTGGTTCCTCTGAGCCCTGGTCTACACGGGGGGGGAGGGGGGGATCGATCTTATTTATGCAACTTCAGCTACGTTTCGATGTATTTAGATCGACTTACTGTGCTGTCTTCACCGCAGTGAATCGACTGCTGCTGCTCATCCGTCAACTCTGCTTCTACCTCTCGCGGCGCTGGAGGACAGGAGTCAACAGGAGAGGGCTCGAGGGTCAATTTATCAGGTCTAGACTAGCTGTGATAAATCAATCCCTGCTGGATTGATTGCTGCCCACCGATCCGTCGGGCAGTGTAGACATACCCTGAGTACAACTTCTCTGGTTGATATGCCTTGTGCCTTTACCTGTCTCAGGGAGGAAATTCACAATTCTCTCACACCTAGACTGAGACATAGGAAACAGTACCCTGTCTATCAATGGTTCTTACCCTGGAGGATCAACTAAGTTAGGGCACCTGTGGTTCTTCCCTTTTAGAGTCCATGACCAATAGTATAGAGGATCAGACAGTCTTCTTAAAACAAAAGTCTTATTTGTCTTAACAATTGGAATGAAGCATTAGAGAAAAAAGGATTTTAAAACAACAGTCTGCATGTGTCTCTCTTACCTAAAGCCCTACCATCCTTTGATGGTGACCCTGATAGGCCTAGTTTCTCCAGACACTCCAGACAGTGCCGATATCTCAGGGCTAGTCTACACTGCAATGTTGTCACCAAAACTTTTGTCTTTCACAGGTACTTAAAAAAGCTCCCCCGCAAAAGACAAAAGTTTCACTGACGTAAGTGCCGACAAAGTTTATGCCACTCGCGGGGCTGCAAGTATTTTGTCAGCAAAAGTGTTGACAAAATACCGATAGTGTTCACAAACACTGACTTTTAGTGACAAGGCTGTGTTGAAACAGCCTTGTCGCTAAAAGCTGCGTAGTGTAGACAAGCCCTCAGTCTGGTTCTCCCCAACAACTGCTGCCTCTCTTTTGTCAGAGGTTCCCTTTTAATCCTGCTAGAGTTCTTTTGTTCTCAAGTGTTTACAGCGTTTTTCCTGTCTTGATCCAATACAGTTTTTTAGGATGGGTTGGAGAACAGGTAAAATAATCAAAGCTAACAATTCTAACACTGTCCCTTAATAACGCTTAAATTTTTGCTGAGAAGTGGATTATCTTGAGCCATTCTTTTCCTTCCTAGCTGTTCTTCCTGAAAGACTCCTGTTGAATTAAACCAATATAGTCCTACATAAAATACCTCAATAACTAGGTCAACATACAGTGTTCATAAATTATTACAGAGAAGCTCCAAATTCATCACAAAGGTATGCTATTTTAAAAGATATATTTTGTAGATAATATACAGAGATTATATTTCATGAGTATATTTAATGAGGTTAACGGAGAAACCAGTACCAGCTTTAAATGTTTAGTCAAGACTCAGCCCAGCCTCCACTTCTCAAGCATTTTTGAAATTCTAATACTTAAACACACAAGTGTTAGAATTTATATAATGCTTCGATAGGTGTAAGCAATCAACTTTTTTATATGTCAGTGCAGGTGTCTATACCTATGAAATATAAGAACATGTGTGCACATAATTTTACACAGGTAAAAGGGGAGATTGAAAATATACCTCTAAAATAGGAAAAAGACTACATTCCGTGATTGCGCTGTCCTAGATTGTGGAATCACAAATATTCTGATTTTGCTCTACAGTACATATTCACGTTTTTGCTAGTCTTGCTGAGTTCTATGCTATTCTTTGAACAACAATTTCTTATTTAAAGTGCACTTGAAAATGAATTTTTTAATTAGAACACATCAATACTCTGAAAAGGAGTTCTGACTGCCAGCTTTCCATGAGTATTCTGGGAAATCACCTTACTCTTTCTATAGCTTGATCAACCTTGTAAGTTTTATTTGTTTAGTTTCAGATGCTGAGCTGATGTAAACAGATGTTGCTTCATTAAAGTGAATTGTTTTTCCAACCTCTCAATCCCAGACCACCTAATTCAGATTCTTACAGCCCCAGCTATACATTTCTCATATTTTCTGCAGTTATGGTCCTGCATACTTTTGAACCACAGCTCTCTCTACTACATGTTCGTGGTTTTTTCTGCCTGTAAGATTCTGCTCTCTGTAGTGGAGAGGAACATGTGGCCTTATGTTTGCTTCACAAAAGCCAATTATGGACCTGCTCCAAGGCTCACTGAAGTCAATAAAAAGATTCCCATTGACTTCAGTGGACTTTGGATTGGCACCTATATCACAACCCCTAACAAAGTACTTAATTCCTGATTCTGGTTTAGCTAATTTCAGTGCCATCTGTTATTTCTGGGTAGATCTAGGTAAGTAAATTATGAGGTCCTTTCAACCATTTTAAAAAAATATATAAACACATTTTTAAAACAAACTCTATATTTAAGTTACTGATTAAAGATATTATATCAAATATTTTAGTGTTTTTTTTAATTTTACAAACATTTTTAGTTCACCTTTAAATTATTATTTTACCCCTATCTAACCAAACTCTCTGAAAGCACAATGTTCTAGCTGTAAGACTCATGCTTTCTCATAAGCATATGAAAAACAGAACACACAGTATGTATGGATTGATATTAACTTCTCTCTCATTTATTCTGTATAGATTACTGTGCTCACAAGAACTGAAATTCGAACATGAAATGCTGCACTATATATTCTTGTTCTTAACATGTTAGTGAAAAGAGGTGTATAACTGAACTATAAAAAAGGTTAATAATAGTCTCCTGTACTTAAAAATATCTCAATTGTTGCTCTCAGTTCACCTCCTGTCAGACCAAGCACCCACACCATAGGCACCACCACCAGTAATTGGTACACTACAGTAGTACTATAAGAAGCATTCTATCAGTGCAACTCTTGTGTGTAAACAAGGCCTAATTCTCAGTGCCAGCAGAGACAGTGAGGACTGAATGGGCATGGGCACTGAATTACCCTTTCACCCCAAGATGCAGTTCCTCTATATCAGTGTAGAGGTACATCACTTCATAGCTAGTGCCTGGCAGATTCCATTCCCCATGCTTGTATTATAACTGTTCTATGGTAAAGTAGGTTTTAGTCTACGGCTCCATCAGCTCACCTCTTTTAATGAGCAGTAAATCTACTTTAAAATATTTAGAAGAAAAAAAGGTTCTGTGCTTATTTTTTTCTGTTAAGGAGTTACGCCTTGTATACAAAAATAAAATAAAGAAATCAATAGACTATGCCCCTGATTCTCCCCTCACTTATATAGTTTTACAGCAGTGTAATTCAATTGACATGAGTGGAGTTACTACTGATTTACACCACTGTGAGAACAGAATCAGAGCTAAAATCTGTAATTTTCACTTGACTCGTGTCAAACAGATCCAAGAGAGGCAGTTATGAATTTATGAGTTATGAGATCACTTTGGCAGCACATGACCCCAGTTAACAAAGAAGGATTTATAGGGAGAAAACAAATATTTTGTAGAGTGGTAATTTATTTTTGACAATATCCAGTGGATGTTACAACTTGAAGGACAACTTAAAATTTCTGAAGAGCTAGCAGCTATATATAATTGAGTGTGCCTACGCAAATCCCTCCATGTTTTCTTCCTTTTCCTTATATGTACACAAAACTCACTATATTCCCTTAAATACACAAGGAAAGGGTTTATGTACCTACTGTTAAATATTGTGTGTAATGGCAGAAAATCACCTTCATTAGATAAAAAAAAGCAATGTGTACATCGAAAATGTTTTAGTTGATATGTGAGTAAATAACTATTTGCCAATTTTCTATCAAAATTAATATGAACAATATATTAAAGCACAATCATATAAATAAATCATTCACAATCAAAAATAAATTTTATGTTAGCCGTCTGCAAACACTGAAATTACACATATTTTCATTAAGAAATTAGATAAAATGTATGCAGATATTCATACGCTTAAATCATTTAATGACGATTCTAAAAACAGTAAGATCCTAGGTAGAGAGGGGAGAGAACAGACAAAAGTTTAAGTAGAAAGTCAAAGGAGAGAAGAGTTCACCAAACCTGTCACCAACTCTTTCCAATGTCTTCCTACAGAATACCATAAACCACTGACATTATCTCTGGAGAAATATGGTGGAAGTGCAGAAGCTGGATTTTAGGCAGATCTTCTTGAGACAATTGCAGTACAGTTGCAAGCACTTGCAACCTAAAGCCTCAGTCTGGCAAGAGAGGGCATATGGGTCATTGCCCAGAAAGAGATAATGGCTAGAGGTCTGAGTGGGCACTCCTTCAGGAGAGCACAAAGGGGGTCAAAAGTGCAGTTACCAAAATTGAACTTTCTCCCACAACATTATATAGTTGTCCATGTGGGAGAGAGTTTTCTCAAGGGCTGGTGTGAGACTGTGGAATGAACTCCCATAGGGGAATGAACGCTCATAGGAACCAAGGACCATCACAAACCTCACCACCTTCCACTCCAAGTAGAAAGCACACTTCTTCAACCTTACCCTTTCTAATTTAAACACATTAAAAAATTAAAAAAAACTAAAACAAAGCATTAAACTGCAAGCATAATTCTCCCCCAGGGAGAGAATGAGAGAAAGAGTTAACCACAAGTGACAGTTGTTAGTCATGTCACTTAATGCATTACTGAAAGGTGCTCTGATATTGTGATGATGAAAATGGCATAAGAACCTCTATAGACTATATTAGACTAGCTTTAACAGATTAGTGGAATGAGAGTATATTAGAGAGAAGTAGAATTGCTTGGTCAAGAACACAGTAGAGCTGAAGAAAATGTAAACATAATGGAAGAACATGGCAGTGCCACAGGACTTTCTTCACAATCATTCAGCAGAGTGAGAACAGGAGCAGAGGTGACAAAGACAAGCCTGGGACTTGTGTAAAGTTCAAAGCAATGTGGAAGAGACTGTAGAGTTGAGGGAAGTAACTATGGAAGGAAAGCTGGGGTAGAGAGCAACTGAAAAATCCAATAGGCTAAGGAACTAAGAATCACACAAGGAGTAAATGACATGGAACAAGGAGATCTGGAAAAGGTAACAAGATAAGATGTTGGTTGGAGAGGGAAAGTCTGAGATAGAGAGATCAGAGATGGAACAGTTTATTGAGAAGACCAGGTCAAGACACTGAATCTAATGGGGAGTGAGAGAGAGAGTCAACCCTGAGTTGAGATCAAAGAGAAAGTGAGGCCTAGTAGATTTGAGGCCTAGTCAACACTACACTTGCCGGTCGATTTAAGCTACGCAATTTGAGCTTTGTTAGTAGCATAACGCAAGTCAACATATCTTAGATCCACTTACCGTGGGGTCCACAGTACGCTATGTTGATGGGAGACACTCTCCTGATGACATTGCTTCCACCTCTTGTTGAGGTGGAGTACAAGAATCGCTGGGAGAGCACTCTCCCACTTACTGAACGTGTCTTCTCTAGACCCATTAAATCGATGCCACTGCCAATTTAGCTCCATAGTGAAGACAAGCCCCAAGGGAGAGGAACTAGGAGGCAGAAGAGTCAGAATGGCTGTTGAAATTGCCTAGGGTGACAGGACAATGAGGAAAGAGAAACATTGACAGCCAAGCATCAAAGTCAGGGAGGAAAGTAAAAGCAGATCTGGGGAGAAATTAGATTCCCATCACTGAGAGGGATAGAGCAGAGAAGAAATGGACTGTGTGCAGCACAAAGTTGGAGAAAAGAATGAGGGGGGAGGAGCGGAAAGATGAGGGGCTGGATGTGAATAAGAGAGGAAAGGAAGAGCCAGAAAAGTCCATAGGACAAAGCTGCAGCAGTAGCAGAGTTAGAAGATAGCCAGGTTTCTAAGAATCTTGAGGTGAACTTTGAGAGTTTAAAAGACAGTGAACAGCAGTGAACTTATTACAAGTAGGGCAGGAGGTCCCGAGGGAGAAGTAAAAGAGAAGTGGAAGAGCAAGAGATAGGAATAAGGTTAAGTGAGAACAAAGCCTCAGGAACAGGAAGGGAGACAGAACTGATAGGGAAAAGCAGAGAGTGTGTATATGTGCTAGGGGCTGGGATTAGGACAGACAGCAGCAGCTAGGAGGAGGTTGAAAAGGGAAGGGCACACGTCAATTGAAGATATGTGTGAGTGGGAGAAAAGGAGGGGAAAGGAAGAGGAGAATATGAGAATTCGTCAGATCAGAAGAGGGAGGAGGAGAGGAGAAGAGAGAAATGTATATGATGAAGAGGAAAAGGGAAAAGTAGCCGTGTTGAGAAAGAACAGTAAGAGAAGAGTTAGGAAAGAATGGAGAGGACAAAAAACAAGGTAAGAAGGGTAAGTGGTGCTGTGCTGACATTACACATAAAGCAAAAATGAAAACTCATACTGATAGTACTGGGTTGTTACACTTATGAAGGTCTCAGGCTGTGTGGAGTAGCAATTGGATGGAGCCTTAACAACTTTGCTTTAAATCTTTCTCCCGTTGCTTTGGATGATTTTGGAGGAGAGTCTCAGGGGCAGATCCTGCCAGCAGCTGCAGGAATGTTATCATGTTTCTGTCCTATACCACAATCAATGAAAATCATTTGGTTGATAATTGCATTACATCAAATTAAACCATGGGGGAGTAGATGGGTCAGGGGACTGGAAATAAGATGTGAAGCCTTTCATGTCTAGGTTGCTGCTACAAACACAACCCAAGTCAATAATGACTGAAAGTTATTACTGCTTTGTTAGTAAAGAGATTGATGCTAAGTTTTGCTACAACACCCATTTACTGAATCACTTAGATTCCTTCTGCTAGTCCCTGAACAATGGCTGGTGAAACTTCCAGTTCTTGCCATGTGACTCTTACACTGTGTAGGATTAAAAGCTATACTAACAGTGCTTCTAAAAAGCAGGGACACTCTGCATGACTTCAGGGACCAAAAGGCTGGATCCTTCTCTGAAGCTTAGCTACAGTGATCCAAAATGGTTTAGTTTGGAACTAAGACTGCGAAGTGCATGAAATAAACTTGCAAGATTGTAGTATTTTAATTTTAGACTGGGCTGGGAATACATGAAGCATAATCTTGTTTCAATATTTCCTTTTTTCAGTCCGTGCCAAAATGAGGCAGAACAAAGATGCATAAAAATTAAAAGTGAGTTAAACCAGACTCTAGAAACATTAAAAATGTTCATTTAGTATTCTCATTAGAATGTTTATTTGAATTTTCTGTTTTTATTTAATTCAACCATGTCTTCCATGCTATTTGGTACTCTGTTGGCAGTTCAATAGAATAAGCCTGCATTTGACACTGCACTATATACTATCAGCTCTAGAAGCAATCCCTCTAGAGAAGGAATGATACATTCAGGTGGATGTTTTATGGTATCTTTCACTGTTGCTGTCCAAATTATATTTGTTATGTGCTTCAAGAAAGTAGTCAAGGCTTCAAGGCTGTCAAACCTGCACCTCTCAGGAGCACTAAACTAAGTTTCTTAAAGATATTTAAAAGAAACCCCCAAAACCACACAATCCCCACAACACTCTACTATCATGAAGTCAATATCGATCTTGATTTGACTGACTGAGTTGTACAGAATTCTATAACTGTGAATAATGTCATCAACAGACCAGGCCATCTGAAATATAAAAACTATCTACTAGGCTTTGAATGTGAAACCAAACCAAAATATGTATAATAAAAGGAACAGAAATCTCTACAGAAAATGATTAGACTGGTTGCTTAGCAATGGAAGATATGAATAAAAATGCAATATTCATAGCATAAGAGGTGACAAGAATCTTTATGAAGCCCATTCTTTTTCAAACATTTGAGGAGCAAGATACATAAGAACAGTTCAGTATGAGAAACCTTTGAAGCACTCCTATGCTGGCTTTTACTCCTTTGCACTAGATAGTATTTTGGGGGACCAAGGAAAGGAAGCAGACATAAGGAAAATATGTTGCATAAAAGTGGTATACATTACCTGGGCATCTCCACTGTTATACATTAAAAGCTATTTTGCACTGTAACCCTTTTATGAATTAAAATGCTAAATAAGATATTTGTTAAGCATTTAGCTTGGCTAAGAAAAGGTAAAAGGGTGACTTGATTACAGTGTATAAATAGCTACATAGGGAACAAATACTTAATACTGGGCTCTTAAATCTAGCAGAGAAAAGTATAACATGATCCAATGGCTGGAAGTTGAAGTTAGACAAATTCAGACTGGAAAAAAGGTGTAAATTTTTTACCGTTTGGGTAATTAACCACTGGAACAATTTACCAAGGGTAGCGGTGAATACTCCAGCACTGGTACATTTGAAATCAAGATTGGATGTTTTGCTAAAAAATATTCTCTACGAATTATTTTGGGGTGGTTCTAGGGCCTGTGCTATGCAGAGGGTCACGCCTATATGATCACAATGGTCTCTTCTGGCTCTGGAATCTGTAAGTATTAGTATTATTTTCTCATGAATGTGTGATTTGCTTGATAAAGTATTTGGGTAGTCATCTTTACAAGGAAAATATGCAAGCTCTCTTAAACATAATTGATCAATTTATGTGCAGAAAAAAGCAACTTATATGAGATGTTCTTGTACATTACTTCTTGAATTTAGCCCTTTAGGTTTCATTGTATTGGTAACTTGCACTGGGAGAAGCACAGCTCCTCTGCATCATCCTGAGGTCTGTACGCAAGTCCAGTGTAATGACAGATGAATCATATAGTAGCAGATGGATCTTGTTAGTTCCAACCAGAATGTTAGAGGGGTTGGAGTATCTCTTTGGGCACAGGTTACTAAGATCTGTAATAAAATGGTCTTTCATGGAAAACCTAGGAATAGTCAAACTTGGAGGGAAATCTTAAGGTGAGTTTCATGTTTGGTTGTTTTTGAGTGAAGTCAGATTCCAGGAAGAAGGTAAGTTTGGACTACATTCAGAGTATGCATGTTTATGTATATTCTTTTCAGAACAGGGTTGGAACTACATGTATTTACACTATCCCTTAGGCTTATAGTCATCAAGTTGATATTAAACTGAAACAAACAAAAGGAAAAGACTGTTTATCACCTCAAATACTCAAGGCCAAATTCTGTTCTCAGTTACAATGCTGCAAATCAGGAGTAGCTTAAAGTGATAATATAACAAGAAACCAAACATCTGAATTGGTCTGCAGTGGCCTTGCTTTACCCAAAAAAGATTCAGCCTATGTTTTGGAGGACATTTTAATATATTCACCTTCCCAAAGGAACCAAATTGCTTCATTAATTTCTGAACTATAGAAACTAGTATGGAAATACATTCTGTTAGTGTGCAGTAAATCACCTCAGAGATTCAGATGACTTGAACTTTAATTCTTCAGTTGGGATTTGGAAGTGTATATTACAGGTTCTCTTTCCTATTACATAGTCTGTTTTATACAAATTCAATCAACTGATGTACTTATAGTTCATATGTGTAACCCATGCCACATATGATGATTATTTTTAATAGCATTTGTTGCATTCAAAATTTTATTCACTGCATGTTTTTGAACATGTGCACAGTGTGACATTACACTCCATATTCTTTATAGAAATATGCTTGATATGGATATGACATAATTGAGATATACTTTATGCAAGATGGCTCATGTAAGATATCATTGGAAAGGGTATGACTTACTGAATGTGATTATCCAATTTATATGCCTGCATCATTTCCATATCTGACATTAGGAATATTGACCATGTATCTGTATTTCAAATGTGCTACTTCAGGTGTTACCCATAACTAGCCCTTCAGGTACATCAATGAAAAAGCCAGACAGGGCTGATGGCCCACTAGCAAAGACAAATGACTGTGAAAGAGTTTAGTTTTCGTGTGGACACTCCAGACAGCTGTCATAAATAGATAGCTAAGGGTTAATGTTTCTTTTACCTGAAAAGGGAACCAAACACCTGACCAGAGGACCAATCAGGAAACCGGATTTTTAAAAGCAGGGGAGGGAACCTCAGGAGGTTTTTGGCTTTGTCCTGTCTCTTTTTGTTTCTTTCGGCTATGAGAGAACAGCTTTTTTTTTTTCCTATCTCCAAGCTTCTTTCTACCCTGCTGTTACCAGGTTGTGAGTACAAAAGGAAAAGCAATAGGTTGATATTGTAGTTTGTATTTACATGTGTGTAGCTTGCTGGACTGGTTTAAATTGGATATCTTTTGAATCAGATTGTTTATTCCTATTTTCTTATAAGCAAATACCCTGTATTTGATTCTTGAATGCAGAGTTTATATTCTATGTATTTTCTTTCTTTTTATATAAAGTTTTCTTTTTAAAACCTGGTTGAGGTTTCTCTCTGGTTAAAGCTACGGGACAAAGGGAGGGGGAACATCTCTTTGTGTTAGCTTGACTAGGTTTGAATGCATCGCCTCAGGGGAGGAAGGAGGGGGGGAAGGTAAATTGCCCTCTCTGGTTGGCATTCAAGGAGTTTCTCATCGCCCAGGCTCACCCAGGGAGGGAGAGCTGGGGATGAGATAAAGAGGAGACAAGGGGAGGAACTTGTTTTCCTTTGGTGGGAGGCTCAGGGTTTCTGGGTCTTGGGGGTCCCCCAGGGAAAGGTTTGGGGAGACCCTGGAGCTATCAGGAGCTCTGAATCCTGATTGGTGGCAGCGATATCAGATCCAAGCTGGTAATAAGCTTGGGGGAGTTTCATGCTAAGCCCCCAGATTTTGGACGCTAAGGTCCAGGTTTGGGACAGAGGCTTATTACAACAGCCTACGAGTAATGGCTACTACAACCCTCCAGAGAGATGGGTCTGAGTCACCTGGTTCTGGACATCGCCCCGCTCCAACCCCCCTTGGAATGCCAATGTTTTTCCACTGGAAGACAAAGGGTTCCTGACATACACTAAAGCTATATAAGGCAGGGGAGTGACATCATCATGGTTCTCCTCTGCCTCCCCACCCAAAGAGACACTGGAAACACCTGAAAAGAAGAACTGAACTGAGATGAGAAGGGCTGAGCCCAGGCTGGAAGTGCATCTAGCTTGTGAGTAATAATACCTAAGGTCTCAAGCTGCAGGCCAGCACAGTTGGTTTTCAAGACTCTCTGTAATCTGCCTGTGACAATACTTAAGAGTGAGAAATTACTATTTGAGGCCAATTTCTTTAGTGAATCAAGCTTTGTTCACGTGTTTTGTTTTATTTGCTAAGTAATCTGCTTTGTTCTATTCGCTATTCCTTTAACCACTTAAAACCTACCTTTCATCGTTAATAAAATTTGTTTTGTTTATTATTAAACCAGTTCATGCAATGTCTAATGGGAGAGGGGGAGAGGAAAGGAGCTGTGCCTATCTCTCTTCACATTGAGGAAGAGGGCCAATTTTTATGAGCTTGCGCTGTGGCGATTTTTCTATACAGTGCAAGACAGTATTATTTTGGACTTATTTCCCAAAAGAGGTGTGCACACGAGTGCTGGGTGAATCCTCTCACACAGAACTGACTTCAGTCTGTGTCTGCAGCTGGGTGTGACCTTACCTCTGTGTGTGTGTGTGTGTGTGCTGCAAGAGGCCGGAGAGCCTAATTCAGCAAAACAGGGAGAGGGAATCCAGGCTGATGGAGCAGGAGAGGCTCAGTGAAACCTCACCCTAACCGTTAACCCCCAGCCTGCTGACCCTAGCCCCAGCCGCACAGGCCAGAGCAGCCCCAGCCGTGCCGGCCCGCTAACCCAGACCCGCCAGCTGGCTGGAGTGACCCTGTGACAGAGTGCTACGTATGAAACCCTGAGTCGGCACTTTGTTCACAGCAGCTCCAGTCAGGCATAGCAGATTGGAGATGATGAGGCAGACCTGTGCTTAATTTGTATGTGGGCAAGGCAAAAAGACTAATTAAGCCATTAGCCAGAGCCCACAAATAGACACAGGAAGGCAGTGAAAAGGGGGAAACCAGGCAGTGAGAGGGAGAGAGAGATTGCTTTCCCCTTGCTTGTAAAGACACAAGGTATGCTGGGAAGGTGGTGGGACTCAGTTATAAATAAACTGCACAGGGTGTTGAACCAGCGCAAAGAGCTCTGCACGGTTTGTCAACTGAGACAGAAGCAGGACCACAGAGGTCCTGTTACAGCCCCAACCCCGGGCTGGCTGGTTGGAATGACCCCAGTCCCTCTCCTTTTAACAGGTTAACCGATTAAACAATATAATTTTGATCATTTAAACAGTTAACTTTTTTAACGATATTTACATCCCTAATAGGGCCTGATCCTGCAAGTTGCTGAACACCCCAAAATCACAATGAAGTCTAATAAATAATAAAAATAATTAATAGATTTTATGTAGTGGTTTTCATCCATAGATCTCAAAGGCCTTTACAAAGATGAGAAGTATCATTAATCCAATTTTACAGATAGGAAAACTGAGGCAGAGAGGCGAAATCAGAAAGAAGGCCAATGGCATAGCTGGAAATAGAACCCAAGCTTCTGAGTTCAGTGATCTGACCAATAGGCCACAGTGTCCCTCAAAAAAAATTGAAGCTGCTCCATACATCACAGGAAGAGCTATGTACGTTGCAAAATGGGGTTCCTAATAGGCAGCTAGTTGAAAAATAGATTCTACTACCAAGAGCCTGCTATTGTCAGAAATAATGGAATTAGAGATCTGTATTATAGATTCATTATAGACAATCTTTAAATTACTACATGAAATAATAAATGTTGCATTACAAATTCTGAACTGGATACTTGAAGATGCAGTTACAGTGCTTAATAAGTATCAGTCCGATATTTGACTATGCTTGAAAGCTAACTAGTTTACATTTATTTACTATAAGTCTTTTTCTTTAACAGAATAACTACTGCCATTTTTAGCAAATCTCAAAACAGTTTGTCATGATTTTTAAACATACTTTTTTATTGGCATAAACCCGTGTGATCTTAGCTTGATTTATAATACAGGTTTCATAGTGTTATTTTTCTACAGCGGCTCTGAAAAGCCACTTCCATTCAGATACATTACAGAGAACAAAAAAGTTACACATAAAAAGTAATGTGCCACTATAATTTGAAAGTATTCATCTCATTCACGTTCCCCTGCCTACACTAAAAGATTTATAACACATCTAAAACAGGAATTGATGAATTCATCAGTGTCTGGGACATTTTGATCATAATCAATAACATAATTTTACCCTTTAAATGGGATTTAAATTAAAGTGCATTTTTCAAAGTAATTTTACTTTTATCATGAAAATGGTTTCCTTGCAGACCAACAGCATTAACCCATTTGATGGCCAATTGGAAGTGGTTTAAAGAATATTTCACTACATAGCTAAACTAAAACAACAAACACACTTAAAGGAAAGCATATAAAATTAACGGCGGTGTTTCACAGGTCAAATATAGAAGGTAAAATTTTCTTTAAATAAATATATGTGAACATAAAGTTTTATCACAATCACACCTTTTTGCAGTAGTTTAAAAGGATCACAGCACATAAAGAGATCTGCCTTTTCCCTGCAAGGAGGAATCCAGGGGCAGCAGCAGAATAGTAACAGAATAAGGAACAAAGTGATCCTGCTAAGATTTGTATTTTGAGTCCCAACCACCGATGCTCCGAAGCCAGAGGCCTCTACCAGAGCCTGTGGGTATGTGGGGCAGGAAACATTACCAGCACATGCAAGGATTTGCCTGTAAAAGCACTTCACTTCCCACCCTACCAGCAGAGCAGAACCAGCAGTTGGACCATGGGCATGAGAGAAATAGATTCATACATTCTATGGGCTGCTCTACACTACGGGGAAAAATCGATCTTAGATACGCAACTTCAGCTACATGAATAACGTAGCTGAAGTCGAATATCTAAGATCGGATTACTCACCCGTCCTCACCGCGCGGGATCGATGTCTGCGGCTCCCCCTGTCGATTCCGGAACTCTGTTGGGGTTGGTGGAGTTCCAGAATCGATATAAGCGCGCTCGGGGATTGATATATCACGTCTAGATGAGACGCGATATATCGATCCCCGAGCAATCGATTGTAACCTGCCAATAGGGCGGCTAGTGTAGACGTAGCCTAAGGCCTGAAGGGGCCATTGTGATCATCTAGTCTGACCTCCTGTATAGCACACAGCATAGAACTTCCCCAAAATAATTCCTAGAGCAGATCTTTTAGAAAAACTTGACTTTAAAATGGTCAGTGATGGAGAATCCACCGTGACCCTTGGTAAACTGTTCCAATGGTTAGTTAATTACTTTCACCATTAAATATGTACACCTTATTTCCAGTGTGAATTCCTCTAGCTTCAACTTCCAGGCATTGAATCATTTTAAACCTTTTTCTATTAGACTGAAGAGGACATTATTAAAAATTTGTTCTCCATGTAGGTACCTATAGACTGTAATCAAGTCACCCCTTAATCTTCTCTTTGCTAAGCTAAATACTGTAGATTGAGTTCCTTGAATCTATCACTGTAAAACATGTTTTCTAATCCTTTAATCATTCTGTTCTCTGAACTCTCTCCAACTTACAAAATCCTTCTTGGATTGTAGGCACCAGAACTGGACCTAGTACTGCTGCACTGGTAACACCAGGGCCAAATACAGAGATAAAATAACCTCTCTACTCCTACTGAAGATTCCCCTATTTATTCATCCAAGTTTGCATTAGCTCTTTCGGCCAGTGCCATACTGGGAACTTTTGTTAAGCTGATTATCCAGCGTGAACTTCAAATCTTTTTCTGTTTGAGCTCCTGCTCCCCACATCTAAACTGCACCGCCCCTCAACTTCTGAGCCTTCTTCTAGCCCCCAGTGATACGTGGGGCGGGAGCCTCCAGTAGCACCTCTATAAGGCTGGCCTAGAAGTGGTTCCCCTGCGTCGTGAAAATGGGCACAGCTGTAGAGTAGCATCAGACAGACCATCACAAGGCTAGCATCAAATGACACTGCGAAACACAAGAACTCATTAGGACTTTAATTTGGCAGACAGTGATTCCTCCTGGAAGGGTGTAAAGGGAAATTAGGTGCAAGAAAACATGAGGTATTCCACTCCTTGGAATGTGGTGTGCTTTATTAATTTTACAAAGAAAAATTGGTTGTTTTTTAAATGACTTAAGCGAGGGCAATTAGTTAAAGAAATAGAAAGATGTATGCATAATAACCTGTAATCCAACTGGTGAATGGGCACACACAGACAAGACCTCTGAGCAACTGGAGCTTGCCTATTTACAGACTTAGGAAGATGATACCGCATCAGTTTACATTTGTTCACATTTGGTCCAATGAACACAAAAGTCCTGATTATCTCCAAGATCACTTATAACTTGTTGAACTGGTTCACGTACTGAGAGACTGTCAGCCTCTCCCTGAGGTTGGCAGAGATTGGCCTGGGGAAGCATTGTTTTATTGTGACTTGGTATCACTGTTAACAGAATTGGCCCTCTACAGAGAGGAAGAACTGGAGAGAGAGAAGTTGAAGAATCATTTAGCTGTGGAAGGCTGAAAGGGGATGATATAGGTGTCTCTCCTTTCTGCCTGAGCTGAACTCACATCTGTGTCCAGAAGCCAAAGAATGTTTTCTTTTCTTAATCCTGCGAAATTAACTATACCTTGATCAAACTGTGACACAAGACGCTGCCAAACAGTATCTTATTAATGGATAAGATGAGATCTGGATATGGAGGTTGACATCTTGGTCTCACTGAAGTCAATGGAAAAAGCTTTGGAGATGTACTCATGCTAGCTCTGTAACTGGGGCAGTGCAAGGTTCAGAAAGGGCTAGCTGCCCTGCGCACATACCCATAGAAGACCCAAAGCAAATACTCTAGTCCTTTCCACTGCTGCAACTACACTCTATTTTTAGCACACTAGCTGGATAGGAGATACTGCAAGTATGTCTCCTTGAGCTGGGAACCTCAGTCCCAGCTCCAAGGGCAGACATACCGTTAAGTACTACCAAAACCCTAAAAGCCAGAGAAGTAAACTAATCAGCCAGAGGCCAATTGGAAAACGGATCCATTGATGTTAAGGGGCAAGTACTCCTAGTATCTCAACTGCTTCTCAGAGTTTTGCCAAGCATCTGTGAAGCAAAACTGCCAGTATTCTTGTCAATTTCACAACTAACAGATTTGGAAACAGGAACAACGAAACCTAGCAGTCTTGTTAATTTCACTTGGAAAAGATCTGAGCAACTGGAGCTTGTCTATGTACAGATCCTGGAGGATGATAATGCATCAGTTTACATTTGTTTGCATTTGGAATTTAATCTTCACAAGCTCGATCATCACGGAAAATCTCCCCTCCTCGACTGGTGAGCAAGCAATCAGGTTCAGATGTCAAGCCATAACGTGATGAGATTACGGTTAGTGATGCAATGGAAAGCCAGGGAACATGCTACAAAGACCGTGAGAGGACTATGGGAGAGAAGTCTTCATTGCAGTATTCTGCAATTTCCCAATTAAAAATGTCTAGACCCCTGAACGAGCCACTAAGCCACCAGGAAAGTCTGGGCAATTTTTACCCATGAGCTCAATTAAATTGCACTGAAGATTTGTTTTTTATGTCCATATTGTTAAATGAAGTTCTTTAATTTAAGAGACCTACTGTTACGACTAGCCTGTATTACTACACATATCCTTAGTTCTCTGATGCTGTGAGTTTAAATCCCAGCTGGAGGATTCAAATTTACAGTGGCATTCTAGTGAGTTTCTGAGTTTCAGTAAATCTGGCATGGGAGTCAGTCTCCTCAGAAAGGGATGACAGCAGATGTCCTCAAGGGGAGCTTGGAAACATGCGTCATCCTAGACTGCTGAACTGGGTGCACACTGTTGACTCTACAAAGAAACTGACAGGCAGCAGCCATGGATAATTGCAGATGTTCCATTTATCTCTCTCCCAGCAGGTGTCACTATGAAGTAGCATTGCTATAAAATCTTAAAAGGGTAGCAATCAGAAAAGGGGAGGAGAAGAAAAGAGGCATATATACATAACAACAAGTAAATACAAAAGGATTGGATTTTTTCTCCAAATGGCAAAATATAAAATATACATATGGATGATAATTGCAGAAATCACCTTTTGGGAAAAAATAAGTTTTGTGGTAGATGAAAAATATTATTTGAATTCTGATATACCTAATTTTCTGCCTACAAATTGCTATCTCTGGAAGATCTGTCTTTAAGTGTTTAATGCAAACATTAAATGTTCCTTTTATGCTATGAATACAGCATGCATGCAGCCTCATACAGTATACATCAGTCATCTATTCATCAATTTCAAATTGCTACGAAACTACAGTTGAATTCTATTTTTTTGGGGAGATGAAATATACTTATAATAAACAGAGCACCCACAACCAAGTTTTCTTGTAACTGTCTCCTGAAATATAGAACTTTATGACAATACAAAAATGAAATTTCATTTTAGAAGGCAGTCTCTGTACAATTGCTAGCTATCCTGCCACCCGGCTATTCTGCAGGCATTCAGACACTTTACTGTAATGTCTCAAAAATCAATAGCAATTTATTCTCTCTTTGGACCCCAAGCAACAAAAGTAAATAATACTGTCACCTCCAGCCGGCCTGCAGAACATGGCTACAAAACAGTCTTACCGCTATAATACAACCCTATATGGCTCTTTATCTATGCTGGCTTTGCTGATTGTATTGGCTTTCATAAGGGACAAATACTCCAGGAAAGCAACACACAGGGGTCAAGTTCTTGTACTCCAGCCAGAAAGAATGCTGGGTCTGAATTAAGAGAAAGGCTTGGCATCTGTCTCACTTCAGTTTCACTTACATTGATGTGACTGAGAAAAAACTAGACAATATTAGAAACCTGTTATTTTATTTAATAGAATAGCCAAACAAAAAGGAAAGAGTTTGAAAAAAGAGTTTGCAATACATCTTTAAGGCTTTCATAGCATCCAAAGAAGGGAAATTTTACAAATTCTGCTTTTGAAGGTGAATGGCAGAGTTTGGGGTTTTTTTTTAAAGCAACCAATACATATTTTACAACACTGCTTAAGAATCAAAACTACGAGCAGAAATGAATCCAGAATATGCAGACAAATCACAGTAATTTACAACAAAATATTTGGAAACCAATTCCTTCTTCATGTAGATGCCAGAAATTCCCCCACAATTTTGATAAGCTCACAAACAACACATACACATGGAGCTACATAGTTTTAAAATATATTTGTAATTTTTAGATCTAAGCATGCATTCAGTTAACAACTGGTGATCTTACATATGTTCACATTGAAGAAGGTAATTTACTTTTCCGGTACTAATATTAAATGATGCCCAATCCAAGAAGAATATCTGCTAGCATGGACTCTTATGCCTGCATGGAGTCCTATTAACTTCAGATTGTCTCTCTCTGTAGACATAGGTGTGTCTGTACTAACATATAACATTGTGAGACTAGGACCACAGATATTTGATATTTGAACAATTTCCCTCTCATATCCCAATTCCATTTCTTGTTGATCCTACAGTAATCATCACAGATTGTAAATTTAGGAAGGGTCATTAAATCATTTAGTCTGACCTCCTGTATAACACAAGCCATAGAATTTCACTCCTTTACTCATGTATTGAACCCAGTAACTTATTAATAAAAGCATATCTTCCAGAAAGGCATCCAGTCTTGATCTGAAGATATCAATAGATACCGTTTCCCTGGGTAGTTTGTTTCAATGGACTTAAAGAAGGAAAAAATTTAATTCTCTAACATGAGGGGGAAGTTGATGATTGCAGAATTTACCTCTCCACCTACAGCCTCCAATATGGACAATGATTCAAGAAAACTGTTTCCCTCCCAAAAAGAAATAGTTGCTGACATTAAAAAGCACATTTTAAAAACCCGTATCTGAAGGAATTTATATTAATATTTGACAATTACATGAAAAACAGCAACATCTGAGGTGACAATATCAGTTTTCAATAAATCAACAGAAAAGGGTGGAAATCTGAGGGTTTTATCAACAATAGACTATTAGAGGAGAAAGTGGGAAAATTTGAGGTATTTTACAATATCCTATAATAATCAAGGGACAAAATCTGAGTCAGAGTCTGGCCAACTAATATCTTGCCATATTTTTGTATTTTGCTCCCTGGCCATTTCATCTCTTCACCATAGACCAGGGGTCGGCAACCTTTCAGAAGTGGTGTGCCGAGTCTTCATTTATTCACTCTGATTTAAGGTTTTGCGTGCCAGTAATACATTTTAAAGTTTTTAGAAGGTCTCTTTCTATAAGTCTATAATATATAACTAAACTATTGTTGTATGTAAAGTAAATAAGGCTTTTAAAATGTTAGATTAACATTACCAGAAATTACATTTATTTAAAATATTAGCAATTACATCCTCCCCACATTTTAAAATTATGATTAGCCCAGAAAATGGCTCAATAAATAACTTAATATAACAAATCTTTTATTCGACATAGAAGTGGGATAATATATATTAAAAAACCCCCACAAAAACCGAGGAGTCCTTGTGGCACCTTACAGACTAACAAATTTATTTGGGCATAAGCTTTCATGAGCTAGGACCCACTTTTCCAGGGCCTGCCAGCATCTTAAGCAGCAACTCAGACTGAGAACTCACTATACATACCTTATAGCATAAAAATATTTTTCCTGAAGTTGAACGTGGAGCTGTATTTTAGCCTTGTTTGCTCTTCAAATAGGCTAGTAACAAAAACACGTTAACTTCCACCCAGCATTCATACAGCAAGCAAATTCGCTCTCCTTTCCACTTATGAAAAACTGATAAAGAAGTGGCAAATTCAGCACTTTTTACCTCTCTTCACCTAAAGCAGAGGAGTATTCCAGGGGTTTTCAGGATTAATGTTGTTGTCTTGTTACTTATGCTTGGAACAAAGCAGTAGCTGTATATTATCAATGGTTTATTATTCATGAATGATTTAGATAATGGAATAGAAAGTACATTTATAAAATTTGTGGGTGATAACAAGCTGGGATGAGTTGCAAGTGCTTTGGAGGATAGGATTAAAATTCAAAATGATATGGACAAACTGGAGAAATGGTGTGAGGTAAATAGGATGAAATTCAATAAGGACAAATGCAAAGTACTACCCTTAGGAAGGAACAATTAATTGCATACAGACAAATTGGGAAATGATTGCCTAGGAGGGAGTACTATGGAAAGAGATCTGGGGGTCATAGCGGATAACAAGCTAAACGTGAGTCAACAGTGTAGCAATGTCGCAAAAAACAAACAAACGTCATTCTGGGATGTATTAGCAGGAATGTTGTAAGCAAGACATGAGAAGTAATCCTTCCACCCTACTGTGCGTTGATAAGGCCTCAGCGGGACTATTGTGGCCAGTTCAGGAAAGATGTGGACAAATTGGAGAAAGTCCAGAGGAGAGCAACAAAAACGATTAAAGGTCTAGAAAACATGACCTATGAGGAAAGATTGAAAAACTTGGGTTTGTTCACTCTTGAGAAGAGAAGACTGGGGGGGGGGAGATGATAAGAGTTTTCAAGTACATAAAAGGTTGTTACAAGGAGGAGGGAGAGAAATTGTTCTTGTTAACCTCTGAGGATAGGACAAGAAGCAATGGGCTTAAATTGCAGCAAGGGACGTTTAGATTGGACATTAGAAAAAGCTTCCTGTCAGGGTGGTTAAGCGCTGGACTAAATTGCCTAGGGAGGTTGTGGAATCTCCATCATTGGAGGTTTTTAAGTACAGGTTATATAAACACCTGTTAGGAATGGTCTAATTATTACATAGTCCTGCCTTGAGTGCAGGGACCTGAACTAGATGACCTCTCGAGGGTCCCTTCCAGTCCTACACTTCTGTGATTATAGAGGCAGGGCTGGTAGTACTGTCCTTTTTATTAAGGTTGCCTGGCACATCCCACTGTAAGATCTTCTTTTCAACTTTCAGTTTATAACTTTATTTGGGCTTAAATTTTCTATGCTGGGTGTCTGCCTCAGCCTGGAGGTGCAGTGGAGCGGGGCAGAGAAAGAGAGAGCATGCATGCATGCATGCAAATTTTCAGCTAAAATGTTTCACTTGTTTCCCAGGAATGAGGCTGGGAATAATACAATGTTTTACAAAGTGAAAGCCATTCCAAAGATCTTTACTTTGAAGAGCACTAGCACCTCCAGGCTGCTTGCACGAGGGGGGTGGGGGGAGAGAAGGGGGGGAGGAGCAGGTATTTGAAATTTGGAAGGGAGTGGCCTTTGTGTCAGGTATGTGCCTTCTGATTTTCTTGTGAAAGTCCATCCAATTTGTAACCCTCTGAAAAATATCAGTACACAAATCCTTAGTAAAGACTCAGATTTTAGCAGCTAAAATCTCCAACGGTCCTCTGTGCGCTGAATCCTAGAAATGTTGAGGAGAAAAGGGCCTTGACAAGTCATCAGTGCAGAGGAAGGACCATATACATAAGCCATCCGTGAAAGGTGTTTATGTAACCTGTTCTTAAAAACCTCCAACGACAGGGATTCCACAACTTCCCTTGGAAGCCTCATCCACTACTTAACTAGCTGTACATTTATAAAGCTTTTCCTCATATCTAACCGAGATTTCTCTTGCTCCAGATTAACATTTAGGAATGGACACAGAGAACAACTGAATCCCATCCTCCTTTTTCAACAGCTCTTGCCATATTTGAAGACTGTCATCAGGTCCATCCTCAATCTTCTTTTCTCAAGACTAAACATGGGCAGGTTTTTTTTAACCTATCCTCATAGGTCAGGGTTTTGCAATTTATTATTATTATTGTCGTTATCCTCAGGACTCTCTTCAATTTGTCCATATCTTTCTTAAAGGATGGTGCCCCAAACTGGACACTGTATCCCAGCCACAGCCTTGCCAGTGCCAAGTAGAATGGGGACAATTACTTTCTGTGTCTTTCATATGTCACTTCTGGTAGTACATCCCAGAATTATATTATTTTCCAAAAGCAATTTTTTGTTAGCTCACTTTCGATCTTTGATCTACGATAAACCATGGATCCTTTTCTGCACTATTATATATAGCAGTTTTTCCCCATTTTGTAGTTGTGCATTTGATTTTTCCTTCCTAACTGCAGTACTTTTCATTTGTCTTCATTTAATTCCATGTTGTTGATTGCAGACCAATTCTCCAATTTGTCAAGGTTGCTTTCAACTCTAATCCTGCTCTTCAAACTGCTAGCAGCCCCCTCCCATCTTAAAGTCACCCACAAATTTTATAAGCATCCTCTCTCTTCCAGTATCTTAGTCATTAATGACAATACTGAATAGTACTGGACCTAGGACAGGACCCTGTGGAACCCTACTAGATACATCCTCCGAGTCTGACAGCAAACCACGGATAATTACTCTTTGAGCTCTTTGTGCCCCCTGCCCACTGGTGCCCAGGCACTGTGGAGGACGAAGCTACCTGATCCAAATGCAGCGGGCAGAAGAGCCAGACCTGGAGGTATGAGAGGGAAGGGAGCAGATTGGGACATAGAGTCTGGGAGCAGATTGAGATTGGAAACTGGCAGGTGAAAAGAGGGAAACTGGGATTAGGAGCTGGGGAGAAAACTATTGGGAGTTGGGGAGGTGCATGGGAGGCACTGTGAGTCAGTGGGTGGCAGGAGACTGGGACTAGCTGGATAAGAAAACTAGGAATTAAGAGGGCAGAGGAAAAAAGGTTTGAGGGAGAGGAGACAGATCTGATGAGGATCTGGGATGTGAGGGGACACCCTGTCTGACTGGACAAAGAAACCAGAAGAAGTAGCTGAGGAAGGTGGGAACACAGATATTGAGCAACAAGTCTCGGTAGGAGAATGGGACTGTGGGTCAGCTGGAACAGGAACATTGGCTTGTGTGTGGGGAGCAACTGGAGGACAAGGAGGGAGAGACTAATCAGTGGGGGGTGAAAACAGGACTGGGCAAGGAGACTGGGACAAGGAGCTGGGGGATGAGGAGGAGACTGAGATTGAGACAAGGAGTTCAGAGTGCTGAGACCAGGACTTTCTGGACAAGGAGATTGAGAAGAGAAGCCTGAGAAGCAGAGATGGGATTGGTTAGATGAACTGAATGGGACTGGGCAAGAAGCCAGCGGCGAGAAAGAGGCAGAGTTGGGTCAGAGACAGGTTGGAAAGGATGACCCAGAAAGAGTCAGGGGAATGGATTGAACTGTCTGGGCCCACAACAGCACACTTTCCTCCAGAGCCTAGAATGGAACCCAAGATCCCAATCCATTCAGCAAATATCTATGAAATGCACTAGAAAGCACATGTCTCATTCCCCTCTACTGTCAGCCCACAGAGAAGATGATAACCTACTACTGCTATCTGTAGTCCATCAGCTTAGGCGTCAGAGGTCTGCGTGGCACATCTAAAGGTTCTAACTCTGCTGATGAAAAGTGAGTGTCATATGATGCAACATGATGGAAATTGTATTTTTTTTTCAGTTTGCTTTTTTAAAAACCTTGGAAATTAAACACAACCCTTCTCTGTATTTAAAAACAAAACAAAGCTTTAAGTCTGCAAAATCAAGCACTCAAAAGTTAGGAAAAGCCGAAATTAAGGTTGACTCTACAACCTTAACTTGGTCTCCTTGTGCATATACATTATGATGTAGTCTTTATTTACATGATTACATATTATGTTTTTCCACACTGGCCCTGCTTCATTCAGTGCATAAGAAAGAAAGGACTCTAGGAATGAATCATAGATGTGTAGTAAAGGGGACAGAGTTGTCTGTAGAGCCTCTGTTTCATTTGCTGTATAAATTGGAAGGTGTATAGTGAATTAGACAAGGGATAGCAAAAAGGGAAAGAATAGTCTCATGATTAAGGCAGTTGAATGCAGTCCTGGAGATTTGGATTCTATCTCTGCCTCTTCCAAAGAGCTCCTCTGTTATGGTAGGTAAGTCTCTTGAACCAAACTTTTCATAGGTGGTCATTAATTGCGTGTTACTCATTTTCTGGGTGATCAATCTGAGACCCTGGAGTCTGGTTTGCAGAAGCGTTGATCACTGAGAGCTGCAACTGAAGTTAACAAGAGCTGTGTTTTGAACAAATAAAGCATATATAATGTTAAGTACTCTGAAAAATCAGGATGGAGGTATCTCAAAATGGGCACCCGCAATTAGTGGATACTTTTCACTTTAATCTCTCTGTTACTCAGTTCCTCATCTGTAAAATGGGGATAATGCCACCTCTCCATCCAGGGCCAGCTCCAGGGTTTTTGTCGCCCCAAGCAGCGGAAAAAAAAGAAAGAAAAAAAAAGCCACAATCGCGATTGGCGGCTGCTCCACTGTGCCGCTTTCTTCTTCAGCAGCAATTCGGCAGCAGGTCCTTCCCTCTGAGAGGGACCCGGGGACCCGACGCCGAAGAGCTTGCTGAGCTGGTGCCCGGAGCCGGCCCTGTCTCCGTCTCACAAGGATATTGTGAAAATAAATTAATTATTGTGAAGAACTCACATACTATAGCTGTGGTTCTCAAACTGTGGGTCACAATACCAAAGTGGGTCATGAGTTCTTTTGAATGGGGTCACCAGCACTGGTGTTATACTAGCTGGGGCCTAGAGCAGAAAGCTGAAGCCTGAGCCCCACTGCCTGTGGCTGAAGCCAAAGTCCAAGGGCTTCATCCCCTGGTGGTGGGACTCGGATTTGGGCTTCAGTTCCCCAGGGGGCGGGCTTAGGCTTGGTCTTGACTCCCCCTCTCGCCCCATATGGCGAGGCTCAGGTGTCAGTCCTGGGTAGCTCAGCTCGAGCTCGGGCTCAAGGTTCAGCCCCAGGCAGCAAGACTCAGGTTTTGGCATGTGGGGCTGTAGACCAAACCCCGACGTGTGGACCTAAAGTGGAAGACTAAGGGCTTCACCCCGGGCAGCAGGGCTTGGACTTCGGCTTCTGCCCCAAGCAGGGAGGTAGAGTAACACAGGGCACTGGAGTCATGTAATAATTTTTGTTGTCAGAAGGGGATTGCAGTGCAATGACGCTTGAGAACTGCAGTATTAGAGTAATGAGAACCACAGAAAATCCCATGAGGAAATTAATAATTATGTCTTCAGAGAGTAGGGTTCAAATAGTGTTCAGCAAATAACTTCTGGGGCATACACTGAACAACAAGGAGAAAACATAATATTGAACAGTTGCTCAGTAAGTGGGCACCATCCATTCTGTGCACTGAATGAGGCATGGGCCCTCAGGGCCTACGAGGTGGGGGAAGCCGGTACAAATTACCGAGGCCCGGTGGTCCGGAAGGGGGCTCAAGGCCCGGCTTCATCGGCCCCGTTTAGCCAGTCTGCCCTTCCTGGGGAGCTCGAAAAAATTTTTCACCAGGGCCCGAACCCGCTCTCAGCGGCACTATCCTGTAGAAAAAACAGTATGTGATTATGTAAGTAAAGACTGTACTAGAATGCATATGCACAAGTGGGCTGAACTAAGGTTGCATAGGCAACTTGAATTCTGGCATTTCCTAACTTCTCAGTGCTGGACTTTGCACCCTTAATGATGTCTTTTAAACCTAGTCTTTTTATATGTAATACTAATATGTCTGAAATGTTATATGTAATACTAATATGTATGAAATGTTTGTTATAATTAGAAAATAATGTGTACTTCAATATCAACTGAAAATGTAAATAAAAGGTTTTGGGAAATTAATATACTCTGGAAGCAAAGACTGTAAATATAATGGCAAGGAAGGGAATAACTTAATTCACATAGTAAAGATTTAAAAAAGATAAGGAAGTAGTCTAAAATTAGCCTACTGTCGGTATAATCGCATGAAAAAAATAGTTCAAAGCTGGTCAAATACTATAAACTATTTTAAACTATAAGTAATAAAACTTTGTTGTTTTAAAAGAAATGGACTGCCTGACTTAATCCCTTTTCTGTGTAAGATTGCAAACAGAGAAGAGAAGAAGGATGTCAAATATTTGAGTTGTTTATACTATGTTAGATCAAGATACATCTTGGTAAGCTGACTTTCTTCATCATTTCTCCTGTTATTTTAATGAAATAATGAAGAACAAAATTAATAACTTCCCATCTGAATGCAACTCTCTCTGTAGAATGGTTAACAGAATTTCAACAAATAGGGATAAATTCCAAATGAAAATTGAAAGTTTAGCTTTTTCAGCTTATTTTACGGACAGGGTGGGTTAAATATATCTGAAAAAAATTAAGTAGTTCTCTGATACAAATGTGGACTAGAACCATGGAAGTCAGTAGCTGAGCTAACAGATAGAATGATACATATCCTTACAATGTGACTTATGTTCTTCCTCTGCTAACTAAAACAAATAAGCAAATCTAAAGATACAGGGCTTATTCATATACAATGCACCATGTTATCATCAGTGAAAGCTTCATCTACTGTAACATCTTATGCAGCTGGTATTCCATTACATATTACACATTTCCCATTACTGAGTGTATTTAATTTTCTTGATTTACCCTCATCATTTCTTGAAGATGTTCCAATCAGTTTTAAATTAATAGACCGTCTTCATTTCAAATATGCAGGCTACGTTTTACTGACAGATTATGAACAAGACAAAAGACTGATTATGTTTGTTGAAGTATGCCAAGCTTCTTTGATTTTAGTGCACTGCTTTCTACTCTTCAGGACTATAACTCTCCAATTTTACCAAGAAAATCAAGTTGCAAATTAATTGGCCCTCAACCTAGATTTAAGAAAGTGATATTCTCCAACAAAATTCCCTTAACTATTAAACCCACAATAAAACAAGATTTTAAAAAGTTGACTAAACGTTCTGTATCAATGTCTTTATAGGTACATAGGAAATAATATTAACGAGTTTTCAGTAAAAGAAATGACAGGTTTAATGTTTGCCTTTAAACAGTGCCTTTTCACAAAAGTTAACGAGTTAAAACATCATCAACTTACAATCATAGTTCTTTCCTGAATATTTACCTATGATCCTGACAGCAGCACCCAAAATTACTATAATTGAGAAAGATTAGTTTTTTTTCCAGTTTATTTGTACATTTCATAGTACTCTGGATATAGTAAATTTCAGCACTTCCCTTACTGAAGACAAGGGGATTACTCATATGAATAACATTACGCATCTGAGCACATATTAATAACCTGCTGGCTGAATTTAAACAAATAGTATAATGTGACATAAAATACTTTTTGTATTGTTTCAGCCATCTGGCTTTAAGAAAAATAGAAAAATGTAACAATCAACAACGCTGAGCTTAAAGTTTTTTTTTCTCAAAATCCCACTGGACAATTCTGAGAAATATAATGATAAATTAATGTGCTAGCCTGTACAAGTTGGCAGTAGTCCAAGTAAGGAGGGCAATAAACCAATATAGTCAAACATGCAAAAAGGACCTACTTGGTTCTCTTAAGCCAAATCCTGCATTAGGGAAGAAGGAAAGATAACTCATCATCCTGACGGGCTTTGGAGCCTGCTCTCCTCCCCACAAACCATCACAAGGTTGCTACTTTCCAGGTGGGTACAAAATCCTTACCCTTATCTGACAAGTACCCCAGAAACAATCAAATAGCTGTTGTATTTGAAGATATCTGTTTCAGGCAATGTACCACAACTGTAGGATTTGTTTTTAATACCCTTGGGAAATAATTTACTGTTGTTTCTCTTGGAGCCAGTTAATATTTATGTATTACCTGTAGACATTTATCTTAGAGCCTGAATCAAAGCCCACTGAAATCAATAGGGTTAACATTTTATATTGGGCTTCTAAGGGGCACAGCTCAAAACCTGACATCCAAGAAGAGGTGGGACTGTGGGGCTTTAAGCAATTTTTATGCCCTCTTGATCCTGTGCTGCTCTTGGGACTAGACAGACATAATTTAGACAGCTTGGAGTTATGGCAACCTTCTTGCACTGCCCCGTGAGCTGTAGCACTGCGTAGAATCTCCACAGTGCTGAGGGCTGCAGGCATAACCTCACAGAACCCTCAAACCCCAACATGCTCCCTATGCCAGGGAGTGTGAGTGGATGATTAGAAGGCAGCCTTATAGCTGTCTTCTGAAATGCATACTCTGGGGGAAGTCTTTTAAGGCCTCTTCATGCCACTTTTGGCTGTAGTGTAAAGGAGCTAGAGAGGAGGTGAGGCTCTCACTCCAGAAAACTTTCCATTGACTTTAGTAGACTTTGGATCAGGCCCTTATCTGGAATACTGTCTCTAGTATTTTTATAAAGATTATACATTTGCTTTACTTGCCATATTCAGATCATATTCTTTAGTCAGATTTCATAGTTCCCTGAACCCCAAATATCACATAACTGGCACTGTACAACTAATTTTTTGAAGCAAATATGCTAATGGCTAAACATGAATTCTTTGCATTTAAACTACAGTGAAAGGAATAGATTATCAAAATAAAGGGCACAGTTGTAAAATCTTCAAGACAAACCCCTCATTAATTAAATGAGAATTTTACCAGAAGTGGTCAAGATTGGGACCGATATCAAGTAAACAAGAGACATCGTTCTCTGTCCCAAACAAACAGACTCAGATACTGCAACCACTTATGCACGTAAGTAGCTTTGCACTTGTGAGTAGTCTCACGCAATTCAGTGCAACTACTCACATGTGTGTGGTTACTCACACACACCAATGTTTGCAGATTCAGGCCCTAAATTGTAAAACCCTTTTATTTAATGTCACTCAGCCAAGACTGGGCAATACAGTCCATGCCCCCCCAAAATGACAGAAAAATATGCACTCACATGAAAGTAGGAGTTAGTGTTTTTCAGTCAAGAGCTCGCCTTCAGAAAGTGAAAATGTGTTCCAGTGTTTTCGAAAAATCATCTAAATCTATGGACATCAAGGTTTCAGCATGATTTTGGGGACAAATATTAATATTTGGGAAAAGTTCCAAATAAATACTGTACTGGGTGCAAGAAAATATATAGTAATTTTTCTCTGAGCAAGGGGGCCAAGAGTGGGGAAGAGGAGGGAGAAAACCAAAGCATGACCTTTTCCAACCCAGTCATTCTAGTTAAAAAAAGAAAGAAAGAAAATCCCAAAAAATTCAATCTAAAAGAATCTAAAACAAACACAAAAAATTGTATTACAAATGATTTACCTATGGAATATAAAGAACTGCTAACTCAAATGGCAGTGTACAAGAACAATCTACAAGCTGAAAAACAAAGTTGAAAAAACTGAAATTACATGGGAACCTTTTATGAAATACTTTATGGAAAGCTGATTTCAGTCGAGAGAAAAGAAGAGTGCTTAGAAGATGCACAGGATGGAAGCACTTAGCCACACTCCAAAGAACAGAGAAGGGGGTTCTTTTTACGTACTTGGATTGCTACTTATTTTGTCTGCCATTTAAGAAAAGTTTCTACATACACCTCTACCCTGATATAACATGAATTCGGATATAAGGTGGTAAAGCAGCACTCCGGAGGAGGCGGGGCTGCACACTCCGGCAGGTCAAAGCAAGTTCGATATAATGCGGTTTCACCTATAATGCAGTAAGATTTTTTGGCTCCTGAGGACAGCATTATATCGGGGTAGAGGTGCACTTGGAAATGGGGATGAAATTTGGAAACACTGGAAAATTAATAAAACTTCTGAAAACCAGAAATAGGATTTAGACTACAAAAATGTATGTAAAATATCCAACAAAGGTTGATGAAATAACTTGTTACTCTTGATTGCTGGACAGACTACCAGTAATCTCAAATTATCAAACCAGTGGGATGGTTTAACAAAGGTGTTGCTGCAGTAGAAATACAATTTGTTTCCCAGCATGACTGGCAGACTGGTAATTTACAGGCTACACTCACAGTGAGTAACAATGACTTTTCAGATTTGACAAATTCACATAAATCCCAATCTGCACAGATTCTTAGGAAGAAACTAAAAGGAAGTATTTGAGTAATCTTGCACCACTATATTCCAGTTACACCATGGGTAGTGTACTACTGCATGAAAACCTTTCCAGTAGGTGTTACTATGGGCATTGGTACAAACTGCTACAGTAAATACAGTAACTCTGTTCACTTAACAGAAGCACTTTTTTGTATCAATTGGCAAGCTGCCTAAGTTTGGTCTGGTTGTGGAAGGTTGTTAAACTTGTAAATTAATGGCTATGCAATGGAGGAACTAGACTAGACACAGTAAGTTGAGACAGAAGGACTGACACGCACCTATCTACACACATCCGCACATATTAATAAACTACAGTGCATCTCTCTCTACAAAAAACAATTCAACTGCAGCATTCTGTGATAAGTACCAAGAGTGCTCATGATTAGATCATCTTAAACTACATCTCTTTGTATATTATAGCACCACATATTTTATATCTTAATGTTGCTGGAACTCTTAACGTGCCCATCATCATTCCCATGTAAGCTGGTCTACTGAAAGACAATTGCTACTGCTTTTTAAAAGATACCCATATTTGCTCCTGTTGCCTACTAGGTTTTACACAAGAGAAAAAATATTTTAATGTATCAAATCTTATAAGCATAAGCAACTGTGATATGGGAAAGTTATTAACTGTCCTTTCTTTTAGCTTTTTCTTAAACTGTAAAACAGAAATGGAACCATAAAGTTTATCTTGACAGAAAGGTATTAGCGTAGTGCATTAAAGTACAAAGATAGGAGAGACAGTTATTTATGAAACACTGCTCACCATTATCCTTTTGAGATTCTACAAAAGGGATCATATTGATGCATCCCCCAGTCACCTTTCCCCCCCTCTAGTGTTAACAAGTAGGAGCGTGTTTTTGATGCTCCCAATTTGTCAAGATCAGGTGAACAGAATGGTTTTACAGAGTACACTATTCTTACTCCTTCAGGGGCTCTAAAACCACATTAAACTCTGCTGGTTATTAATAATTCATGGCAACTTCCTTAGTTCACTACAGGGGCATCACTCTTAGGGCATCATTCTTATTGAAAGAAGTTAACAAGGAAAGGCAGATAGATAAACAATGTTACAAGCAAAAGTGGCAGAAGCCTCCCATGAATCCTGGGACACTGAAAGCCCCAAAGGACTTCAGTTATTCCAGTTTTCAGACAAAACTTGGCATCCTACACCACTGCCCCACACTGTACAACAGGGTGAGGTTAACAACATAACAGATCTATCCTGGTTCACTAAAAATAGCTAACCTTTCCCCACCTATTAAGATTTGGCTAATCTGAAAGTTGAAATGTCAAACATTAGTGTATTTGGATACACTGTGGATGTGTTTATTATGTTAGCATTCAGAAACAGATTTCTTTGACTGGAAAACTTTACTCCAATTTTCAGTTTAACAGAATACTTTCCATATGAAACAATTAAGAGGCAAAAATGTTTAGATGGGGAATTTTACCACATTTCTAATCCAAATGATGACAAAAAAACTGATTATTAAAATTGTTTAACTACTTTTTGCATTGCTCTTTCAACCATTTTTACACTAATCAGAGCTTTAAGTTGTCAGTCTGTAGTGGATTTTCCAGAATACTAATATTACTTAAACATAGCTTTTATACATTTTTTTTAATGGGGGGTGGAGGAAAGGAGAAGGCACAGTTCAATTCTGCTGGTTAGAATAAAAAACTGAATTCCAAGATTTTAAAGAATGAATGTTTGTATGTTCAGCTTTATTACTATCCACTTTTACTTGCATTCATATTTACAGATACAAAAGAGCAGCTTAACACTGGTACTCTTGATTGGGATTTGATCTAACTTTTTTTGTACAAAGCCCATCTCCGGTGCTTTGAACTCAAACACTCACAACTGTCAATAGTATCCTATCTTGTCCATCCCTGCCATCTGCAACACAAGTCTGTGTAATCTGTAGCCAGAAATAAGAAGAAATTGAAAATATTTTGCAGCTGTTCTGCTTGAGGGAATGAGAAGATGTTAAATCAATATCACTTGTCATTTCCCAAGAGTGCTGTACTCTCTCAGACATTTAGACTATTTATTCATTTAAGCAAAAATCAAAACAAAAAGAAAGTTTTAACTAAACAAATTAGCATGGATCTCTGTATGGGAGAATAAACTACATACAATTCTATTGAATTTGAAAAGCAAATACTGCGGAGATTTTTATCTAGATGTTTTCATCTACGATGGTCTGGGAAACAGGCAGAACGTCATGATGTTATATCCTCCCATGAAAGCTAAATGTCACTGATACCATAGCTCCCTCATGTTGTTTGAGGGACTGCAGCTGTGATGACACCCACTTTCTTGAACAATACACATGTAAAAAAAAAATGCAAACATTTCAGGACCAGCCAAATGAACAATTCACAAACTTAGACATCCCCTTTATTACAGCGAAATAGCTTTTGGGGATTTCCAAGGAATCCCATCAATGAATCTCTTAAATCTCTATGCAAACATTTTATACTAGCAGCCAAAACAGTAAAACACAGAACTCTAAACAATGTTATAATTGGATCAAAACGTTTGAAACATCATTACCATTGGAAACTTATTCACTATGCAAGTTAAATATATTGACTTAACAGTTACATGGTCACTCTCTCATATGTTATGAAAAAGCTGAAGAAGGAAATATTATCTAACTTTGAGTTCACTGAGCTCTCTCACTTTCAATTTCTTGTTCCTACACCTGCCTACTGCATACAAAGGCCTCCATACTGAAGATCGACTTTGAACCATCCAGATTCATCTTTCACTTTGGTTTAAGAATATGTGGGGTTAAATTGTTATGAAGTTGCTATATTGTCAGGATATGAATGGATACTTTTAGGTGTGAGTTTAACTGTTTACATGTAAGTATTTCCATCTTTTGGAACTCAAAATGATCCGTGATTGCCAGTTTTCTATAAAATACCAAGACTTGATAACCTCCATATGAAGCTAGAACTGAACTTAAAATCCCTCACCACCATCATAGCTGAGCAGGGGGCATGTTTGGTCAGACCACAGGAGAATGCACTGTTCCTGGAAAGAAGGTGGAGGTGGGAGAGGGCAAATAGGAGAAATGCCCTTGCCGCCTCAATGGGTTGAAGAATGTTGGTTGGAAAAAGCAGCTAATTTTTCCTATTCAGCTTAAACTAAACTGAAATAAGTCACTTTAAACCCACAATAAGCGTGTCCACACAGACTTCTGAACCAGTTTTAAAGTCATATGTTATGTTATGTTATATCAGTGTAACTTTCTATATCACATCACTCAGGCCTCCTTTAAGTCAGTCTTTACAGAGTGCTTTAATGATAAATGCAGTGAATAACATTTTCAAAACGGCCTACATGACTTAGAACTGACTTTCAATGAGACTTGGACTCGTTAGGACTTAAGTCAATTTGAAACTAGGACTTAAGATTCCTAAGTCAGTTAGGTGCTTTAGAAAATTTTTCAGTGTTCTGAAACATCTTTAAGACAGCAATTCTAGATTATGTAGTGGTTCTGAAATAAGATAGCATAGCAGACTGCCAGAGAACATTGAACTTTCAATAACCCTAATGTATGGCTTTGTCTACACTGGCACTTTTCGTCTGTAAAACTTTTTTTGCTCGGGGGTGTGAAAAAACACCCCCTGAACAATAGAAGTTTTAGGGACACAGCTACCGCCCCTCACTGGAGGTGTTTTTATTTTATTGCTGGGAGAGTTCTCTCCTGGCAATAAAGAGCAGCCACACAGCACACCTTACAACGGTGTGACTGCAGCAGCACAGCCACGCCATTGTAAGGTGCGCAGTGTAGACATATTAGATTATTAACAGACCACTTGACCTTGAACATTCAAGGTATATCTAGGTACAGTTAAACCCTCTATGCAACTGAACATGTACATCTTAATATTCAGTATTAATGGATGATGGCAAACAGCACTGGTGGATAAACACCAGTGAAAGGGTTTATAAAACTTTCCAATTCTCTGTACAGTGTTTTACCTAATATAGTACTAATGTTCATACATGTTTAGTGATTACCAGTTTGTAAGTTCACCCCACTTCTATTATTTCTGTGCTCAATATATGTTACGTGATATGCATCTGATATTTTACCTTCTTTAAAAAACACTAAACAATTAAAAATAATTACAAGTACATATTTTAAAACAAAAAAAATCTCAAATGTGATCACAGAATTTGTGCATTCCATAGATAAGCAGTTCACATGGTTTAGCAAATCTGATTTACATATAGTTTTTTTTTAAAAAAAAAAACCCTCTCTGATTACAATAGGAGTTCCAGTGCTAAATTTCATATACAATAATAAAGTGCTGATTGTGACATAAAAATCTGCCCTGAATAATGGACAGTGGATAGCTGTGCTGCTCCAAAAGCAGATCAGAGAACTAACTGTGACCCTAAACTCACAATTTGTTCCCTGGTTCCTTGCTTCCTTTGAAGGAGGAGGGGGTAAAGCGATCTGATACTTATCTATACCAGTAACAGATTACTTCCCCATTCACACTAGCTCTCCTTTGAATCAAATCTCTGCTCATTCTCTACCTCCTCCCATTCATTCCTGCGCAAGAGAGGTGTAGCATGTCCTGTGAAAGCTCTTCTCCCTTCTGTTTCAGAATAGCAGCCGTGTTAGTCTGTACCCGCAAAAAGAACAGGAGTGCTTGTGGTACCTTAGAGTTAACTTAAATTTGTTAGTCTCCAAGGTGCTACAAGTACTCATGTTCTTTCTCCTGTCTGCGTTGTCACCAAGAATGTGAGTAGCTTATGCAGAGGAGTAAGGAGACATCTTGGATCTTCTTACTGCCCTTTTGTAAAAGCAAGTGACAAGCATACCCAATGGGTGCCTGGGTTCTCTTAACATAGTTAAATCATTTTTATATTATTGTAATAAATACACTTACTGAAAAGTAATTCTGTGAAAACAAAATCTGCTTTTGAAACATTTATATCATTTTATTTGACTGTATGATGTCATTGTAAAGAAGCTCACAAACCCTTAATTCTCAAATAATGATATGCAGCAAGTAGACATACATAATAGTTTAGTTTAAGTAAAATAAACAAAGAAAACAAACATTTCTTGATCTTGTATCTGACCACCCCATGTTTATGTAAATCAGGGTTTCTCAAACGGGGGTCGCTGCTTGTGTAGGGAAAGCCCCTGGTGCGTCGGGCCGATGTGTTTACCTGCCCCGTCTGCAGGTCCGGCCGATCGCTGCTCTGGGCCAATGGGAGCGACCTCCGCTTCCAGCAGCTCTCATTGGCCTGGAGCAGCGATCTGCAGCCAGTGGGAGCTGCGATCGGCCGGACCTGTGGACAGGGCAGGTAAACACACCAGTCTGGCCTGCCACGGGCTTTCCCTTCACAAGTGGCAACCCCTTTGAGAAACCCTGATGTAAATAGTAAAGTAAATTAAAGCTTTCTCCTTATGCACAGTTCCTTCTCCCTGAAAGGCTGCCTGATCATATTCACCTCAAGAAATGAAATAAGCTGTATTCATATAAACCCCAACTTTCTCATGTGTACACTGCAATCATATCTTAAATTGGTTTGCAGCAGGTTGTCTATTTTATCCTAGTTCAGGGGATTCATAAAAATAATTGGTTCTAAAATAATATGTTTGAAATGAAATAGGAATTAATAATACATAATAATTTCACAGTGTCATAAACAGATAGTAAGAGTTAATAGAACAAAAGTACTTTATATTTCTTTTGCCTGTAAAGTGTTAACAAGTTCAGTGAGCCTGGCTGTCACCTGACCAGAGGAACAATCAGGGGACAGGATACTTTCAAATCTTGAGGGAGGGAAGTTTTTGCGTGTGCTGTTAGTTTTTGGTTGTTGTTCTCTCTGGGTTCTGAGAGTGACCAGACGTGCAACCAGGTTTCTCTCCAGTCTCTCAGATACAGGCTCTTATAAATTTAAAATAGTAAGTACTAGATAGATAAGGCGAGTTAGGCTTATGTTTGTTTTCTTTATTTGCAAATGTGAATTTGGCTGGAAGAAGTTCAACTGTGTATTTGGCTGAAAGGAGCTCAAAATTATATTTTGCTAAAAGGATTTTAATTTGTACTTGTATACTTAGGCTGGGAGGGTATTCCCAATGTCTATATCTGAAAGACCTTGTACCTGATCCATCTTAAATTTACAATGATAATTTTTACTGGTTTTCCTTCTTTAATTAAAAGCTTTTCTTGTTTAAGAACCTGATTGTTTTTTTATTCTGGTGAGACCCCAGGGGACCTGGTCTGGATTCACCAGGGACTGGTGGGAGAAAAGGAGGGAAAGGGAGAGAAGGTTAATTTCTCTCTGTGTCAGGATTACTTTCTCTCTCAGGGAGAGTCTGGGAGGGGGAAAGAGAAGGAGGGGAAGGTAAATTTCCTCTGTTTTGTTCAAGGAGTTTTGAATCACAGTGATCTTCAGGTAACCCAGGGAGGGAAGCCTGGAGGGAAAGGGTGGGGGAAAGGGTTTCCTTTCTCTTGATAAGATCCAAGTCGGTCTTGGGGTTCCCCAGGCAAGGTTTTGGGGGGACCAGAGTGTACCAGGCACTGGAATTCCTGGTTGGTGGCAGCGCTACAAGTACTAAGCTGGTAATTGAGCGTAGAGGAATTCATGCTGGTACCCCATCTTTTGGACGCTAAGGTTCAGAGTGGGGAATTATACTATGACACACATATTGTTGAGTACAAGTTTTTTTTTAATTGCTTAAAAGAATTACATCAATGCTAAAATGGTTTCTGTATTGTCCACCGAAGTTCCGTTTACTTTGCTCCCTTTTCTTTTACACTAAACAAACACAAAGACGGTGAGTTCTTCTTTAATTTTGAAAATTCAGGTATGACCAAAATATTTTGGGATCAGTGTCATGTTGAAATGAAAGTTGGAAAGTTCATGAAGTTAAAGGTTTAAAAGTGGACTGTAACAAAAATATTTTTGTAAAGATGCCATCAAACATTAAAATATTGTAGGACATAGATTCAGTAAGCTCTTAAGAAAATATTTTACTTAGTGACAGGAGAAAGAGATTCATATTGTCAGTGGGTCTAATAAGTGTGATGGCGTCACAGCTCTATGGATTTCACTGAATCTAATGTCACAAAATAATTTTTACACAGTGTTGCAGATTACTATTCACTATGCCAAGATTCTACCTTCTAAGAACACAAAATCCCAGCAAATGGAAGAACCTGTTCATCCACAACAATTGTTCTTTGGCCTGATAAAATGTTAATTAAAAACACACTGGGAATATTTTAATATTATAATATTTTTTAAGTGAGAAAGGAAAGTATTTCATTAGAATAACATATAAGGAATGATAAACAGACAAATATTCTGTATACACTCGTTCATTAGCCCGTTCATTTATAAGTCAACCCCCCAAGATAGATAGGTAAAAATAGCAAAAACTGTATGCCCCGTTCATAAGCTGACCCTATATTTCAGGGGTTAGCAAACTTTGGCCCCTAGCCCATTAGGTAAGCCGCTAGTGGGCCTGAACATTTTGTTTACCTGGAGCATTCACAAGCACGGAGCCCCTCAGCACCCAGTGGCTGCGGTTTGCTGTTCCCAGCCAATGGGAGCTGCGGGAAGTGAGCACCCATTGGTTGGGAACGGCAAACAGAGGCCACTAGGCGCTGAGGGGCTCTGTACTTGCAGACGCTCCAAGTAAACAAAATGCCCTGACCCGCCAATGCTTACCCTGACAGGCAGGGAGCCAAAGTTTTCTGACCTCTGCTATATTTTAAAAGTTGGTGTCACAAGAAACACTCAAAAGTTTTGCTAGAATTATTTTAATGTAATCTAATGAAAAACCTGTTGTTATAATAACTGAAGAAATATGTATTCACCTTCAAAATTACAGTCAATGTTTAAAATCAGTAAATGGATATTTAAAACAAGTACCTTAGAACAATACGAGACTTTAAAAAGTCTTAAAATCCTTCAAATTCTGAATCATTATCTGATTCACCAAACAGTTCATTAAACTCAGCTTCAGTCACAGTTGCACCTACACTGTCATCGTAGATGTCGGCAGTGTCGTCTTCAGACTCAGATTCCTTCTCATCAGCCTCTGTTGTGTCATCATTAAATATGGCATCATCTTCTGACCAATTGAGTGCAATGCTGATACAGCATTTCCTAAATGATTTTTCTATCATTTCCGAAGGAATGGACACTCATGCGTCCTTGACCCACTGGGCGACCAGATTGATTTTGGGCTTCATAAGATTCTCATCTTTTGTCACCTTTGCCATGCCTCAGCACATCCATTCAGACCACATTTTGCATAGCCTGTCTTTAAAGGGTTTGTTCAGGCAGACATCAAGCAGTTGTAGAACTGAAGTTAAGCCTCCAGGTGTTACAGCCGGAGTGAAAGTAAAATACATCTCTTACCGGTACAGGTCCCACTCTCTTCCGCCCCCGAAGGGGCTGGGCCTCTGAAGGAAGGGGCGGGGCAGGGGTGGAAGTAAATTACATTTCTTACCCGTACAGTCCAAACACAAGCAACCCACCTTTCCTACATAATTCATGGATCCCTCCTATTGCATGACTTAGATATAGAAAATGAAGCTACTATTATTACCACCAGTATGTTTGTAATAAAACTTTACTACTGGAATAAGCCTGAAAAACTGAAAACTCACTGTCACATTTTTTCTCCTTGTCCTCCCTCCTCCTCCTCCAGCCAGACTGCCCGACTCAGCTAGGCTCCCCGTTCCCCCGACCCCGCACTCAGCAGGGGCTGCAGCGGCTCCCCTCTAGCTTGTAGCAGGGAGACTGGCTGAGGGAGAAGCCTCCCCAGGTAGCCTGCTGCCTGCATAAGAACAGTTTAAACTTAGCTGTTCACTCCGTGGTCTGAACCGCGGGATTCAGGGTTATTTCTGGCATCCTTGTTAATTTCACTCACAGTTGTTGTTGGGGGAAGGGGGAGTGAGACCAAGGCAGGGGCAGAATACAATAGCCATTTGGCCGCAGAGCTTAAATCCAGCGCTAGTAAAAGTCAGTGGAAGGGAAAAACTCACTGTCACATCAGTTTGTCTCCTACCTCCTCCTCCAGCCAGGCTGCTGACAGGGCTAGGCTCAGTGCTTCCCTCAACCCTTGCACTCAGCAGCAGCTGCAGTGGCTCCCCTCTAACTTGTAGCTGGGAGTAGGGGGACTAGTTGAGAAAGAAGCCTCCCCAGGTAGCCTGCTGCCTGCATAGGAACAGTTTAAACTTATCTGTTCACTCTGCAGTCTGAACCAGGATTCGGGGCTATTTCTGGCATCCTTATTAATTTTACTGAGCGTTGTTGGGGTGGGGGGTGACCAAATCCAGGGCAGTTCTTTTCTGCCTCCTCCAGGAGGGCAATCTTCAATAATATAAATTGAATATAAATTAACTGCTTTGGTCACACCCCCCGCCAACAACCGAGACTGAAATTAACAAGGATGCCAGAAATAACCCCAAATCCTGCGGCTCAGACCACGGGGTGAACAGCTAAATTTAAACTGTTCTTATGCAGGGAGGAGGCTACCTGGGGAGGCTTCTCCCTCAGCCAGTACTTCTGCTCCTTGTTACAAGCTAGAATGCAGCCCCTGCTGATTGGGAGGGTCGGGGGAACGCAGAGCCTAGCCACGTTGGGCAGCCTGGCTGGAGGAGGAGAGGGAGAGAAACAACAAACAAATGTGACAGTGAGTTTTCCCTTTCCAAGCTTTCATTAGCTTTGAGTTTGAACTTTTTGTTATGCAGCCAAAAGAGGTGAAAGTAAGCCAGTACTGAAAGCTCCATTTATTTGCCAGTACACTACTGAACCTTTTCTTTTTACCGGTACTCCGTACTGGGCCGTACCGGCTTACTTTCACCTTTAATTACAGCCAAAGTAGTTTTCATATTTTTGGCCACATTTTTCACCACATCCGTCTTGTGTGCCCTGAACACGTCCCAGATGAGCATAGCAGGTTTCTTGAAAAGTGCTCCTGGTCTCTTATGCCACACTTTTTCCAGCCATTCAACAGTCCCTCTTTCATCCATCCACCCCTTTTCGTGTGCCTGTACAATGACACTAGCAGGAAATCTCATGTTTTTAGGAAAGGTTTTTCTTTTAAAAATAACAGCAGTGGGGAGCTTTGATCCATTTGCCAAACATGATAAAACCACCGTAAAATGGATTTTTCCATGGGCAGTGGTTTTAATTAAAACTGTTTTTTCATGAACACCGGTTATCATTCGGGAAATCGAATGGCATTGGTGTTTCATCCATATCTCCTATTTGTGACAGTCCAAATGCATATTCCTTTCGATATTTTATAATAAACCTTTGGAAAGATTCAATTTTTTCTTCCAGACCTCTCGGCAGCTTTTGCGTTATTTTTGTTCGCTGTTGAAGACAGAGACCATGACAGGTCAAGAAGCAAGAACTCCAACCGCTGATACGACAAACACTGACAGCTTTACTGACTTGCATTTGTCATCTTTCGACATTTGCAGAGCATGCTGACGAATTCCAGATCTAGTGACAATATACCCATTTTGTCGACATTCAACAACCCAATTATTGAGATCTTTCTCCAGCACAGGAAATGAAGCAGACCCTCACTGGACATTTTTTCTTGCTTCTTGGTATACCTTTGGGTATGGCTACATTTGGAATTTTGGAGCGCTGCCACGGCAGCGCTTTCAACTGTGAGTGTGGTTGGAGCGGCAGCGCTGGGAGAGCTCTCTCCCAGCGCTGCACGTAAACCATATCCTCTACGAGTGTAGCGTGCAGCGCTGGGAGCCATGCTCCCAGCGCTGCCGCCCTGATTACACTGACACTTTACAGCGCTGTATCTTGCAGCACTCAGGGGTGTGTTTTTTCACACCCCTGAGCGCGAAAGTTGCAGCGCTGGAAAGTGTGAGTGTAGCCATACCATTTGAGTGTTGTTTTATTTTTTCGCCATTCTTACTTGCTTCTCATTGATACAGAATTCACAAGCAGCTGCACAATTATTGTTTGCTTCTGCATATTCAACAAATTTAAGTTTGAACACTGCGTAATAAGCAGACCATTTTCTTTTGATTTCACCGTTGTTCATTTTAAATACTAGTATGAAAACAGATTATTATTATTATAGTTATAGATTTTGTAGGACTTTATATAGGAAAGTCACTTGCTTTATCACTGTCAAATTATTATTGTTCTTTGTTTATTTCAAAGCTGCCCTGTAGATTGGCATGCCTGTGGCAATAAACAGGCTATTTAAATTTTATTAGAGAGTCCATCGACTCTGCGCGTTATATTTTCATATTGGCTCGAGACTTACGAGGCTCATTGGTAGAAATGCCTGAAGAGATCAAACTACATAGTAGCAGACTGACACCAGTGCTATAGTACTATCGTTCATTATATTTTTCTGAGTGGCTTGTAACGTGTAGCATTTTGTGAAATGCATGGATCTGCAGCACTGATCTTTTAGTATTCATTTCAAGCCATCTAGTCCACTAAACAAAACCTTTGCAACTTTAAAAGGCTGCAGTATTGACATCAATAAATGGGTTAGCAAACTTTGGCTCCCAGCCCACCAGGGTAAACTGCTGGCGGGTCGGGACGTTTTGTTTACCTGGAGCATCCACAGACCTGGAGCCCCTCAGCTCCCTGTGGCAGTCCGCCACTTCCCGCAGCTCCCATTGGCTGCGAACAGCGAACTGTGGCCACAGGGAGCTAAGGGGCTCCATGCCTGTGGATGCTCCAGCTAAACAAAATGACAATGTATTAGATATTCAACTGAATAATTCCACAGAGTTTAAAATCATCGAATTTTGGTGTAGACCTGTTTATAAGCCGACCCCCGCTCTTTGATGCTTCACTTTTTTACCAAAAATATTCAGCTTATGAACGAGTATATACAGTAAGTAAATGCAGAAATACATGTGTACGCATGCGCATACACACAGTATAGTGTGCAAAAATCAACCTAGATTAAGAGTACTCAACCCTCAGGAATCCTTAAGCACAACTGGGAGGAAGAAGTTATGGACAGAAGCAGTTAATTTAATTTAGATACTTAGAGGTAAATTTTCAAAGAGCCGTGCAAGGATTAGCCACATGATTCCCATTGATTTTAGTGCAGAGTACCTAAGTCCTCTATCCATAGAACAGGTATGGCATAGGAAGTGATACTACAAGGTTATCAAGTGCCACCCCAGTTTAAAATGTTTAATGTGAGTCAGATAGCCAAAGCCCCATGCTATACATTAAAATTCTGAGTTTGGGAATAAATATGGGAGAGCAGCAGGAAAGCTTCTATTATAAGAAAGAAGGGCATAAAATGCAAGCACAATGAAATAACGAGAAAAATGAAGGAACTTCTCTTTTCCTTTACTAGAAATATAGGAAACAGATTGTGCTCATCTTGCTTAGGGCCAAAAGCCAGTCTCTTTTACACAGCTCGCTAAGGAGTTTTGCTGTGTTAAAGAGTAAACCAGATGGGATATTTGGTTCCAGCAAGATAATTCTGATGGAAAGTGTTGCAAGTACTGTAAAAGAAACTTTTTAGCTTCATGTGCTATTTTAGCATATATAATGCAGGCATGGGGGGAAATGAAAAGCCCAATAAGAAAAAGTGTAAGAAAATGAAAAAAATAGCACGCTGAATTTATTAATCCATTTTTAGGATTTATTCTGCCTCAGACACAAAATCTACAGCAGATTTATATCAGATCTAACAGAAGATTAACAGCATAATTAATCTGAATAAAACACTTTAAAAATTATATAGTCAGTCGAGGCCATGTACTTGTTTTGATGGTCTGACTGTGGAAATGGTTAGGTATGAGATGGCTTTAAGGGAGAATATTTGAAGTGTCAACAGATCACTGTACTGAGGGTCTGGTGAGACTAAAATGAATTATCTTTTGTTCAAGATGATCAAACATAATGGTCCCTAAAGGGTATCTGATTGGCTTTGTTCTAATAGGTCACTATGGTTTACAGATGGCCTGCAACAGGAGAAGCAAGAAAAGGCACTGGCTAGAGTGCAAATGGTAGAAGTCTTATGCTAAGTCTGACCAATTATGGAATAAAGTATTTTTAAAGTCTTGTGCCCTAACTACGCAGGAAGAAAATAAAGGGTTATTTGCAGACACTATGGTGGTAACAAAGTCAGTTTCTTCAATCTAGGTTAGAGCCATTTTGTTAAAATATCAATTTTTTCTTGTGGTGAGGAATTTTGTAGATAATATAGCTCAGCTCTGGATTGAACTTTTGAGTGATCAGAGCAACATCATGAGGGAACAAACTCAGTATTTTCTTTTTGAGTTACGCGAACTCTGCCCACTTTCCCTTAAAGAGGTGTTCACATCACAAAACACATTACTATTATTACACCAGGCATTAATTTGGACCTTTATCTCGCAGTCTCAACAGAAAAGGCAAGGATTGCACTGAGCTTACTGTTCTTCACAAATAGATGGTAGCAGCATAATGAAGGAAATGTCAATTTGAGTCTACCACCTTCTTCCTCCTCCCCTGAACAAGGCAGGAGCCACTTGTTGCACCATCCTTCCCATCTCTCTACATGGCTAGGACAAGTATGATTACCTTTAGGGCAGCCAATTAAAGACCCCACCTTTCAAAATGCCTCACTTTCTACCAGCTGTTGACAGCAGCAACACCTGCAGGCCCTCACAGCCCAGCAACCTCTTGATGTCATCAGAACCTCAAATTCAAAACCTGAACACTGGACTTCTTTTAATTTTGCTGATTGGTGTTGATTCCAAACTTCACCCATGTCCCTCCAACTACTCTACTCCTTCTGCTCCCTGAACTCACTCTAACTGCACACCATATGTCTCACCATGCTTCTCTCTCTCATCCCGTTCCTCCCTTCCAGTGTTAATCCACCCTTACTCCGTCCTCCATCCACTGAGCCTGGCTCCCCACTTCCATTCTTCCGTAGCCTTAATATTTTGTTCCTGCAAATTCATCTCCTCACCTTCTATGCCAATGAACTCCCTCACAAGAACTGCCACTACCTTATTAATATAATGTGCACATTAATTAAAACAAAAAACAATGGCTGTGTACAGAAGAAAACTCGTAACTTTGTAATAGTAACTCTTCTCCTTCTTTCCACCTATCAATCCTCTTCTTTTAGTCTTTACTTGTCACATCTTTGTTTATATTGTAATCTCTTTAGGGCAGAGATCATATCTTCTATTTCTCTGTAACGTATATGCTATACTTTGTGAGCTATCTAGTAACTAATTTAATAATCAATAAATGGGCACAGAGACTGAGCTAGTCTCTCACGCCTACAGATGGTTCCTTTAAGACAGGTGTGATACATACTGGTGGAGCAAATTGGGGAGGCTGCACTTCTGCTCCCTATGCTGTACTTTGTCAATGGCTAAATAAAAGACTTCAGGCTCCAGGGCTGTCAATCAAGTACTTCCCATGAGCACTAAAGTCATTAAAAGTGGATGAAGCATCAGTAATTAAACTAGGTATTTAAGTTTCTTTCCCAAATTTTATTGATCTCCATATTTTGTTATTAAGCAACACTGCCAAAACCTCCTCTCAATATGTGAAAGTTCAGTAAGTTTTGGAGCTACAGCAATACCATGAATTCTCTCAGCAGCTGGCCCAACAGTACAGTGTGAAGCCACGTTAAAAAAAAAAAAAAAAAAACAGATTTGGCACGGTCACTGATCAGACCATTAATGCTGACTCAGATCAAAGGAGATGCTAAACAAGAAAGTGCTTACATAGCTAATATAAACGGAAAGTAGCTTATTTTATTATTGTATTGCTTTTAACACAAATAACCCTACGTAAAATACATACTAAAGAGAGTGAACAGAACACATATGAATGGTTAAATAAAGCACCAAAAGTATCTAACTGTAATAATACAAGTAGAAGAGAATCTTAGTACCCTGTGTTCCCAGCCAAATTAAATTAAAGTTATGTATTATATATAGAAAGGAAGGTAAAGCAGAAAACCTTCTCATCTTCACCAGACCCAACCAACCCCCCGCCTGTCCAACCTTTCATTCACAGAGAAAACACCTTATATAAAAATAACAACAGTTCCTTCGCTAGGAAGCAAAATGGGCTTCCAAAGTCTAAATCAAAACATAGACAGAATTTCAGATGTTGACTTTGTGACAGACTAACAATATCTTGCAATCTCCTGAATGAGTTAAATTAAACTTTGTTGAATTAGTGTTAACACCTTTGGAATTCATTGTATCAAAAATGCAAATATTTATGTACTATGGTAAGTTAGCATGGAACTACTTTAGCAGGAAAACTAGGTTAATGCAATCTCTGGAACGGATTATAAGAATCTTCAAAGGACCTTTTGAAACAATGTGAACTTTTAAAATTAAGGGGGTTTCTCTAGGAGAATGGAATATATGCTAACATAATTTCTCCAGTTATCAACCTTTAAAGCCGCCCCTCCCCCACCGGGGGGGGCGGGGGGCGGGCAATGATACACATATATTTGTTCCAAGTGGATTCTCCAGGGACCCACAAAGACAAAGAAAGGATTTTTGGCTAAATAACCTATGTTTAGACCAGCACATAGTTCCTCAATCTTTTGGGAAGGATTGGAAAGACTTGGCCTACCAAGGCTTCATAAGACTTGGTTCTTATTCTCTGAAGCTGTGCAGAACTGGTAACCACAATGACTTCCCCTAATGTGGAGAGCTAAAGGACTTATCCTGCCAAAATCCCTGTTAGGACTGGGGAGTTAATTCTGGTAAATTTATTAGCATGCATGTAGGTTCTTTTATTGTTTTTAATATATTTTTCTGCCATGCTTTTTACTTTATGAATAAAGTAGGCTTGAATAGAAAGAGCTGTATGAGAACTTACATCTATAGCAATTATACTGTAATCAGTATCTAAAGTAAAGCAAGCAGGTTTCTTGAGCAATCTGTCTATGCTGCGAAACTCAAAGTGAAAGCAGGGAACTGTGCAGCCTGGAAATATCCTGGTTAGAAGGCAGAGATATGCAGGTCTCCATCAAAGATAGGCAACAGCAGGGGAGCTAGACACCAAGAGAGGGTGCCCTTGCTGAACCACTGAGGCGAAATACAGGTGGCAGTTGTCCTGAACTGTCATTTTCTTATTTGTGTTCCTCAAGTTTTGGCTACTCTATTCGATGCATGTAGTGCCTGGTTTTCAGGGGTGTTGAAGATCCACAGCTGTGCAGCTAATTAAAATTAGTGAACACTCCTGAAAATATTTGGTTTTAGTCTAAGGCAACAATAATATGACTATGTTCTCCAAAACACCAGTAGGGAAAACAAAAACACATACACACACACACACAGTTCTCAGAAATTGAAGAAAATACTCTCGCTTTTGGGAAAACCCCATGAAAGAATAAGAAAAAAAAATACTTTCATGTCTCAAATTGGACTGACTTAAAATTTTCACTACCATGCTTTAGACACTCTAAATACTCTTTGACTTTGTCCTGTCATGTTTCTTCAATCAATCACAGAGTAGACTGGAATCAAATTGAAATGACTAGATCAAGAAAAATCAAATTTTTTAACATTTAGTTTCAGTAATCTGATTATGAAGCTTTTAGTGATATTGTAATTACTTTGAAGTTTTGAGCATATGTTTCTTCGGAAGGTATTCCAGGGAGATCATTGCATCAAGAAAGATTTGAAACGCAAAGCCAAACATGCCAAAAATATTTCAGCTCATCAAAAAATTGAAGTTGAGGGGGAACCATAAGAGTGATGCAGTATGATATCTAGTATAAAATATTGTATTTCCACCATCAAGATTTTTTATTTTACACCCACATAGAAAATTAAAAATCATTTGTTTCCATACTCTCAAAAGCAGTAGTACGTCATTGGGTAACTGCAAGGACAGCTGTACAGGAAAACTTCAGCAATCTGTGAGAGATGAATAAGAAGCAAAGCAGCTGACCCCTGCGCCTTGACTTCTAGGAAGATTTGAAGGAATACCTAATATTAATTTGATCAGTTCTAATTTTACATTGATTTTGTTGTTGCTGTTTAACGTGTCCATAGAAGTTATCAAAGCGAAAGTCCTCGCTATTTCAGTTTCCAATGATCCACTTTCTTCTAAGATTAATTAATTATCTTCAATTTTGTACATTGCTAAATGAATTTGAATTTGAAAAATGTACAATTGAACACAAGACTGTTGCATTTTCTCAGGTTTCTGGGAACAAGCTGAATTAACGCACTAGGGGTGAAATTAACCCATGAGCAGAGGGCCTGCACATGCCCATTCACTGCTTAAATCCCACTTCATCCCCTCTTCAAAGGCGTGAATTTCATATCAAGGGCCAAATTCTGAACTTTTTAGGATTTTCTCAGCTCTTACTCTGGCAAACTTCTATTGAAATCACTGAGAATTTTCCAGAATAAGGGTCTCAGGATGTGATGCACAGTTTCAGTATTCAACTAACAACTAACCATCAGCTTTACTGGACATGACCACACTGCATGGGCTTCTATATTTACAGCATTACCTATAACCTCCCAAGTCCTGTCTCTGCATTCCCTAGGTACGTTGTAAAATCTGGATGGATTCTTTGGGAGGCTGAAGGAGCTCTCTTGTCTTCAGGTGTTCCAAAGTTGTGTTAAAAAATACATGAGGGATTTTCCCAGAATAATTAAAAGTCCAATGAAAAATGTATAGGATATAGCTCAAAGAGAAGATGCTGAAGCAGTAAATATAGAATGTAGAAAACAGAAGTAAAAGAAAATAAAATACAATACACAGAGTTCCAGGAAGGACTGAAGGAACCAAACTAACGGTGGAAGGATAGTCTCATAAAGAAAAACAACACATGTGCTATTGAAAAAGCAATGGGGAAAAAAGGCAAATGTACCCTTGACTCCTGACAGCCTCAAAGTTTTATCATATCAAATACTTGTTTGACGATGTGAATGAGTCTGCCACAAAGCTCCCCTCCATTATCAAAGTAAGCTTAATATGTAAGACTATAGTTATTTTCTCTTTTATGTTGCTATATTGTAAGAACTTTATATAGACTTTAAAGGGACTTTGTAAGGATGAAATACAAGTGAGTAAGGACCTCAGGATTTGGCACAATGTAAATACATTGCTCATTCCACCTTCAAGCACAGTGCAGCACAAATAAAATATTTTTGTTGGAATCTACCCTCTAGATAGCCCCACTCTTTCATTTCTTCTCCATTAATATATTATCACCTTGCCATCCTTCAAGCTGCCATGGAATGAAAAGCACCTCCTTTAGTTAGTATCTTCATTTACAAGCTTCTTAAACTCTTAACCATTAAATCGACTACAGTAACTCCTCACTTAAAGTCATCCCGGTTAACGCTACTGATCAATTAGGGAACATGCTTGTTTAAAGTTGCGCAATGCTCCCTTCTAACGTCATTTGGCAGCTGCCTGCTTTGTCCACTGCTTGCAGGAAGAGCAGATCGTTGCAGCCAGCTGGTGGGGGCTTGTAACCAGGGTGGACCGGCAGCCCCCCTATCAGCTCCCCGTAAATTCCCTGTGCTGCAGCCACTCAGCAGGCTATCAGTTGCAGGCTATCAATCCCAGAGACTCCTGTTCGGAAGGGAAGGGGAAGGAGCTAATGTCAGGGTGTCCCCCTCCCCCCTGTGTCCTGCTTACCCCTTTCTCCATACAGAGCAGGGAGGGGACTCGGACGGAGAGAAACATAGAGAGCTTAGGAAAGCAGCTGCTGTCTCAACTTCTTGATCCACTTAAAAAGACAATGCATTTACAAATGGGTCAGCTTACTTAAAGGGGCAGTGTGCATCTCTCTCTCTCTCCCACACACAAGGTGTGTGTCTGTCTCTGTCTGCTATGCTGTCTTCCCTCCCTCGTGTTCTTGCTCCCTTGTGTGAGAGGATACATTAACAATGTTTAAACCCTTGAGGGCTCAGCCAAGTGCTAGTTCGTCATTTAGTAGCAAGGCATTCCCTGGGAAATATCTCTTCCTCTTCCACCCTCTAACTCCACCACCTCAACCAAGCTTCACAATAATCATAGCTATAAACAGTATTAAATTGTTTGTTTAAAATGTATACTGCGTGTATATCTACATAATATATAGGTTTTTTGTCTGGTGAAAAAATTTCCCTGGAACTTAACGTCCCAATTACATTAATTCTTATAGAGAAATTGAATTCGCTTAAGATCATTTCACTTAAAGTCACATTTTTCAGGAACATAACTACAACGTTAAGCGAAGGAGTTACTGTACTTTTCCTTTATACACTCACTTCTGGATTACTTGCCCTTGCAGTGGAAGGTTTAGGTTCAGAGTTTAGAGGTCAAATTTTGCCTTTACCACCAAACACAAGAAAACACTCATAGCATTTCAAATCCAATGGTATAAAGAGAGGCAGAATATTCTGGTCACCTTTAAACGGCAGGAGATAATAATAGGGTTTATTTTTTTCTTCATACCGTAAGAGCAAAGTCACAGGGACAGCTGATAAACAATTAAAGAACTCTGGAGTGTAAATATAAAGGATGTGAGATCTTACAAGATACTATCATCAGAGACACTTGAGCGCACAGACTTTGGGTTCAAATGGGAAGCCACTTAGGGAAAGAGTATTCTTGGTGAGGTATTCTCAGCTCTGGAATCAACCTTCCTTCTTCAGTTCAACAAAGCCCAGATCTGCTGGCTGCCCACACTCTCGAGTATTTTCCCTGAGAGACAGGGTTGAAATAATGGAATGGGGATAAGTGTTATGGGACTGTCTTTTGTTTTTGTTATTCTATGATTATAGAATGTAAAGTGCAAAGAGGTCCTGGTCCATGCCTAGGGCTCCTAAACACTTTGGTAATACAAATAATAAATAATAATAATACATCAATCTATCTGACAAAGTTTCCACTAATGGTTTACTTTCCCCTGAGTTTCCATGAAATAGAAGAACTTGGAAAAGCTTCATCACTCACAGTATTATTCTTTGCTTTTGTGGCCTAACCACTTATACAATTGAGAAGGTCTCAGGAGACTGTCTCCTACTTCAATCGATTTATTCCAATAAGTGTGGATAACTTCTGTTTCTAATTAAGAGGGCTAACCCTTAATGAATACATTATCAAAACAGTATTCAATAATGTCTTGGGGCCTAAATACATTTTAAAAAATGCAAATTACTTCAGCATGAGCCACTTAGCATTTGCTGCTGTCTATTCTGCAGCATCAAGGAGGTACTTAAATATCTGGTTGTACCTTATATGGCTGATCAGTTTAAATATAAACTTTTCTAATATAACTGGCAATAAACGGAATTTGGAGTCATGTCTCATGAGTAGACAGGATTAAGCACCTTGACAAGGAAGTTGTACTTTCATATTTTTATATCAAGAACTTCCAAATTTTTTGTGTATTTTTATTTGTTTGCTAATTAGAAAGCAAGTCAATTAGAAATTTAAATATAATATAGTCTTATATGTAGATAGTGCCTTTTACATCAAAGGTTCCTAAAATATTTTACAAACTATGAGCCTGAGCCTGATGTCAGTGGGAGCTGAAAGTGTTTAGCACCCCCTAGAAGAGACTCATCCCCATACAGAATCAGGTCCTATATTTATGTGTGTACACTCTCCCACCCTTCCCCCCCACCTCCATCCCTGTAGCAGTCAACTGGTGCAGAACATGCTATGTAACAGTAGAAGGAAGAGAGTTAGTAGAGCAGAGGGTAGTAGAGCAAATCCATATTCTGGTGTGTCAGGGGATCTTTAATGTCTACACAGAGGAGAGAGAATTTCAGGGGTGGTTTTTCTGTTTGCTTGCTTGCTTGTTTGTTTTTAAAGGCCTTCTCTGAAAGAGTCAAACACAGGAAACTGCAAGGAAGAAGGTGTTGCATTATACATCAAGAATATATACACTTGTTCTGAGGTCCAGAAGGAGGTGAGAGGCAGACTAGTTGAAAGTCTCTAGATAAAGATAAATGGGGGAAAATAAGGGTAATGTCATCATAGGGGGTCTATTGTAGACCACCAAATCAGGAGGAGGAGGCAGATGAAATATTTCTACAACAAATAACAGAAATATCTGAAACATAAGACCTAGTAGTAATGGGGGACTTTATCCAGACAGCTGCTGGAAAAGTAATATGGCAAAGCACAATATTCCAGTAAGTTCTTGGAATACATTGGGGATAACTTTTTGTTTCTAAAAGACAGACATTTTAGATTTCATTCTGACCAACAGGGAGGAACTGGTAGCAAATCTGAAGGTGGAAGGCCATTTGGGTGAAAGCAGTCATGAAATCATATATTTTATGATTCTAAGGAAAGGAAGGAATGAGAGCAGCAGAATAAAGACAATGGACTTTAAAAAAGCAGACTCTAACAAACTTGGAGAACTAGTATGTGATATCCCATGTGAAGAAAACCTAAGGAATAAAGGAGGTCCAGAGAGCTGTCAGTGTCTCAAGAAGACAATATTAAAGTCACAACATCAAACTATCCCAATGCAAAGAAAGATAACAAGAACAGTAAGAGACCAGTATGGCTCCATCAGGAGTTCTTTAATAACCTGAAAATAAAAAGTATTAACATGGATGAATTCCTAAGGAGGACTACAAAAGAAGAGCACAGGCATGTAGGGACAAAATCAGAAAAGTTAAGGCACAAAACAAGCACTTAGGAAGGGACACAAAAGGTTAGAAGAGGTACTTTAAATAAGAAGCAAGAAAAAGACAAAGGAAAGTGTAGGTCCTCTACTTAGAGGGGAAAGAGAGCTAATAACTGATGACATCAAGAAGACTGGGATGTTTAATGCCTATTTTGCCTCAGTCTTCACTAAAAAGGTTAATCATGACCAGATACTTGGCATAATTAACATTAACTACAAAGAGAAAAAAGAATGAAAGCCAAAATAGGGTAAGAAGAAGTTAAAGAATAGAATATTTAGGTAAGCTAAATATACTGAAGTCAGCAGGAGCTGATAAAATTCATCCTGGAGTACTTCAGGATCTAGCTGAAGCAATCTTGGAAAAGTTAGCAATCATCACTGAGAATTCATGGAGAAAAGATAAGGTCCCAGAAGACTGAAGAATGCAAACATAATATCTATCTTCAAAAAAGAGGAACACAGAGGACACAGGGAATTATAGACTAGTCAGCCTAACTTAAATACCTGGAATGATATTGGAACAAATTATTAAACAATCAATTTGTGAGCATCTAGATGATAACACAGTTATAAGGAATAGCCAGCCTGGATTTATCAAGAACAAAACATGCCAAACCAACCTTATTTCCCTCTCTGACAGGGTTACTGGCCTAGTGGATGGGAGGAGCAGTAGATGTGACACAACTTGATTTTATTAATGCTTTTGACACAGTCCCACACGCAGAGCGGAGTCCCCTGGCTGCCCCTATACGTAGGAGCTGGAGCAGAGCCATGCGACTGCATCCGGGAGCCATGTGGAGCAGACCACAACCCTGCTCCTCTGGAGTAGGGCAAGCTCCAGACCCCGCTCCCCAGCAGGAGCTCGTGCACCAGATTAAAATGGCTAGTGGGCCGGATACAGCCTGTGGGCCGTAGTTTGCCCACCCCTGCTCCAGAACCATTATGGTGAATACAAGCTCCTCAACCGGAAGGCTGAACAACTTCCCAAAATTCCTACACTCCTCACAATTCACATCAGAAGAACAAAATGTGAATAAGACTGCACTCATACAAATCAGATTTGAACTATATAAGTAGTTTGTTGGATAACTAGTGGATATGATAAAATAGGATTTTATATTTCTTGCCATCCAAGGCAACAAGTTATGCAAACATTAATTATATAATTTATGTCATGGTGTCAGCCTACCCTGACCCATCATTCTGAATCTGCTACAAAACCTAGGTCTCCTGTCTTGCTACACTGCTGTCACTTACTTAAACTAGTATTCTCTCTGCATAATTAATTCAAGTGGTTTTACTCAACCACCTAAAATCTAGTTACACCCTGGCTCTGAGGCAGTTTTAAATTTACTCAACATGTTATATCAAGGAATGTTATGCTTTGGTTTGCTTTAGCTTAAAGGAAATGGATATTAGTCTAATTGAAAAACTATTTTTAAAGGGAGTTACTGAAACATGAGGTAAATATCCTAGATCTAGACACATTGTAAAGCCTTCAAGAATCCGAATCAACTATAAAAATGTTCTTAAATGGATGCCAAAACGGCAAAGTTACTATTGAATTGTACATTTTGTGTTAAGCTACTGAAAATACTCATCTATTGAAGATCAATAACCTACCTTAACTATGGTTTCCCTTTTTAAAATTCTAGGTGTGGTCCTTTAACGGACACATGAAACTTATAAGAGCAAAGAATGTGTGCAGTCAATAATAAATTAAAATACAGGCAGAGAATTAAGCATAATTTACAGTATCTGTCTAGTGATGTCTCTTCACCCACACTGACCCTAGCACTGCTACAGACCACATTCCATCAATATTTACTCAAAATTTGAATTTATGGTCAAAATAATAGGAAATAGGAATATCGCAGCAGATAATATAACATATCTTGTTGACATTATGAATAACATTATATGCTTTCATTGATCAAGGCTGCAAAACTACAGTATAGTAGAATATAGGAACTGAGTCTATTAAAGTCAAGCATGAGACAATGTGGACAGAGACATAACCAAGCATTTAATGTTTTATGTCAGGAAGCTTATCAACAAACAGAAAAATTGCTCAGATTTAAACAAAAACAAAACAAAAAACAAACAAACAAAAGCCTTAAATATGTCATTAGATGCAAATTAAAATGCTGAATAAGCAGTGGGCCACAATTACAGGCTAAAGAAACAGCAGGCAAGAAACCATTTTCATTGATATAAAAAAAGCTAACATATTATAGTCAATATTCTGCATAAATTCTCCCTTCATGAATATGGAACATTATGAAGTAAGAACTTTTTTATGTGTCAGCTGAAATTCTGGAGCCAGAAAGGGATTTATACATAATGAAATATGTACAGTACTACCCTGAGACTATAGTGTTTTTAAGGATACTTTAACAAGTATATGGTTTTACAGTAAGTTAAGATACTGGGAACTTCAAGAGCTGCTAAAAAAAAACCATTCTTTTAAAAAGCAGGCCTTGAAAATTAGGATTCTGAGGCCAAAACTTTTACTATTGAGCCAATTAAACTTATCTAATAACAGCCATGCAGGGACAGATTTCATAGGGATTTAGGTGCCTAAACATGTAGGTATGTGCCTACTGGGATTTCCAAAAGCACAGCAAGTTTGGCACCTAACTTCCGTAGTCACCAGGAACCACCATTAGATAGAACCTCTTTGCAAAAAATCATTAAACACTATTTTCCTGCAAAATTTCAGATCACCTTAAATATTAACTTACCAATGCATGGTACAGTTATGGTAAGTGAAAGCTTTGACTTGTACTATAAATTATTTATCTAGTGAAACTTTGGCTTTACAATGGAAATGCAAACACTCCTTACTATCATCAATAATAATAATTAGTAAGCACAGTTTGCATTTCCATTATAAAGCCCAATTTTCATGCTTTAATATCCCAGTCATTTAAATTATATCAAGCTAAAACTTGAAAAGTTGATAGCCTGAATGCAAAGTGTTTTGCTTGTTTCCTTATCAATAAATGTGTGTATAGAATGACACTAATCTCAATAATGTTGGTGTACTCTGAAAATCTTCTAATATTCATGAAAAGCTATGTGCAGCAACAGATTGTTCAAGACCTACTGCGGTGAATGTCCATGTATGTGAAGATAGATTTAAGCTTACTGTGTTTATTCATGATGAAGACCACACTGATGAAAATGTGTCAGGATACACTTTCCATTGAAGATAAGTCAGAAGCTGAAGGCATACAGTATTAGATCACCGATTTCACTGCAAGTATAGTCTCCATTATAGAGGGCATATCAGATATTTATTAAACTGACACCAAACTTTATCTTAGCTAAAAGACTAATATGAATCTTATTTATTTAATTCATGAACAGTTCTGCTCTTCTAAACTACTTTTCCCAAAACTTTTCTCCATTGGATTATACTTTTAAACCTTGCCTCATTCACTTTCTTTTAATAATTAAGTTACTAACCAATCTTTTTAGTACACTGAATGAAGAGTGTACTGTGTAGATTGAGGAGAAAGCAGTACAGTCTAGTGCAGAGGACTAGGCTCTAAAATTCTAGGGTTCTATATATGCTCTTATCATTGATTTTCTCTATATGACCTTGTGCCAGACATTATTTATGTTCAGCTACTTAATATAAGTGTTGCTGCTGTTGTTGTATTGTATGATAAACATATTAGAACATGAAGTTTGGGAATGAACAGGGTCCTTTGTAAGGGCTTCACCCAATGTATCCAATCTGAAAAGCCTCACTTTCCTTACCATATCACATTCAAAAGTGTGGGGTGATGTTAAAAGTCTGCTCCCGAGACATCCTGCAGAGTGGATGTATCTTAGTACCATCTCTATTGATTTTCATTCCTACACTGTGTCTCGCACGGTCTTATAACAGTGAATGTTATTTTCTGAGATGCTTTGATATCAATAAGAGGATCTTTCATCTTCTAACCATTTATTTCAGTTAATATTTCCCTTGATAGAACATCAATATCCTTAATGATTGTCATTTCAACCTGTTTCCAATCTTCCAGGTTTGGCCAGGTCATCAGCTACCTCACTCCCTTATATCCAAATGTGTGATGAAGTCAACTGAAAAGTCAATTGATTGCCTCACTTTCTGATCCTCAGAGCCTCCTTATGAACCGCACCATTGCTAGCATTCTGGTTTCTTCAAAAGGAATTGAGGATCAGTGCCTGCAAGTCAATAAACATCACAACATCTGCCTCTGTTTCTGTTCTGTTTATGTCTTGCAGCACAGTAAGAATAGCTTTCAGTTTGGCTGTATAGTTCATACATATCCTGAACTAGTGTTCTTTCTTGTACTCTCTCCATTACACTACTGGATGAAGATGCTACAACTACCATTCCTGAAAGATTTGTCTGCTGAACCATTGGTGTACACATGAATCTATCTGCTTTGTGACTGATGCTGTTGATGGTCTTTTCTACCCTTTTCCTCAGTGCAGCCAAGTCCATGTGTTCCTTTGAGCAAGATTCCTAAAGAGAGAGACATTTACTAACGCAAATAGGTTCATATGGAGATATTATTGGGCATACAAATTTCTTCACCCATTCTACTCTACTAATGTTAAGTGTTTCCAGTTCTTCAGTAGCCTTTACAAACTTTTTGAAACAAATTGATTGTTTCAGTCTTGATTTAGTTTTCCCATTTTTTGACAGACAGGCCTGAATAATAATGACATTTAGGTGGGAAACAAAGACAATTGCCATACTGAATAAGCCGTGCTCTTCTACAGTTCTTAAGTGGCTGAACATCAGACTCCTGTTCACAATTACACTTGCAATAGATCTGATGGGTGTTTCTAGTTTTAGTTGATGTTTATAAAATGCCAGGAGATTGCTAGATAATAATAGTAATAACTATCGTAATAAGTGTCTTTCGTTAGTAGATCTCAAAGCGCTTTACCAAGAAAGTCAGTATCATCATGCCCATTTTACAGATAGGGAAACAGGGAAGTAACTTGCCCAGGGTCATCCAGAAGGCCAGACAGAGCTGGGAATAAAACCCATCTCTCCTGGGTCCCGGTCCAGCATTGCACTCACTAGGCTACACTGCTATAGAAGGGACAGATCCACAGCTGGTGTAAACCTGCGTGGCTCCATTGACTTCAATAGATCTGTGACAATCTACAATAGCTGAGAATCTGGTTCTATATACAAAAAATATTTGTACATTGAAAATTATAACAATCAAAATGAGGTCTGGTTTTATTATTCCCTTTATTATATACACATCCTGTACTTTTGACAAACTAAGCCTTGGTTTAGAACATTTTAACTGATGGAAAGAGTATCATGATTCCCTTTATTAAGTCAGCTAAATAGATTTATGTTACAGTATCTAACTCTTCCCAGAATCCAGTAAGTTTGTTTCCTATAGATTACTTTCCAAAAGTTAACTGGGTGATTTTGAAAACTGCCTGGCGGACACTACTGGAAATAGACTGGATATACTGAGAGATAAACAGTGCAACTTAAAATATGTAATTATATTCTACATTTATTACTTACAATTATCATTTTCTGAAAATGGATCTGATAAGTCTTCCTTCCACAGCAGGATTAACATATGTGGACTACAGATTTTTGGTTATGCTGTATTCTAAGACAGTATTTCTCTAACATTGTGCTTTCCTGTGATTCCCTAAGAAATACATTAGAACAAGTTTGCCGTATGCTTTTAGAGTTGCTTGTCATTTTAATAGGAAGGAAATAGGTGCTTTTCTTTCTAACATCTACATTAAAATGAGTAGGGTTCAAAACTCTTAATAAACTAAGGTGGTAATTACTCACATTGCTACTTTTAAATATTTGACATACAACATACTAACAAGCCACACAGAAAACTTGGATTAGCAAATTACGGTATATGTAGAACAGATACAGCTTGCGGGAGGGGGAAGGGTGGGAAGGGAACAGGTAATAAGAATGACCTGACTTTTGAACTATGGCCTGACCTGAAAACTCATGCCTTATGACATACAAAGTAGAGAAGCATTTGGGGAATTGAAAGCCAATACAAATGCTTTCATGTGCAGTTCTAAGTGCTGGCTCTGGACCAATGACAACAAAATAAAATACTGATCCCCGAAGTAGAAAATTTTGAATTGAAACTCAGTTCAGGTGCTTGTTATTTTTTGCAAATATGAAAAGAGGAAAACAAACTCTGCCCTCATCCACAGTCAGTAATTCATGAGAAGAGTCCTGTCTTGCACCCATCATTGACTGTACATACATATTCTTTTGATTAAATGGGAAATACCAAATCAAATGACCCATTCTCTAAACATCTGTAAATGCTTAAATTCTTTGCCCTTTTAAATATTTTACTGAAACCATTGCCAATCAGCAAACTGAAATTATATATAAATAGTCTACAAAGTTTTAAAAACTATTAACAAATGAAATGGGCAATTCTGGAGTCAGAGTATCGCAACTTCACTTAAAAGGGGAAAACATCAGGAGACACACAGTTCCTTCAAGAGCTTAGGCAACAAATATTGTCTTTGGTATTTATCTTGCTGAATACTTTCAAAGATATATCTTAGAATTAGAATTCAGGAAACACTCGTGACTTCAATGAAGATCCATAACAGTAAAGCTTGTAGGACAAAACCTTGTTAGTCTATCAGTCTCTCCACGGATAGTCTATCAGAAGTCCATTGACAGCTTACATAATTAATTTGTTGGTATGATGTTCCAAATAAAGATGTCACACACACAAAAATAAATATATTTCCATATTTTGAAGGCTTAGGAGAGTAACCTCTCTACTGAAATAATGAACACATATTAAGTTATGCTTTTTAATATAATTCAAATTAAATGTCAGCATTGAAGTCTTGGGCTACATGGTAACTCATTTCCAACCAAACTGCTGCTGTTACTTCTGAAAAGTTACCTGATACACACAGGATTTTTAATTAAGTACCTTACTCACACACCTTACAGGTTCTAAATTAACTGTATCAGCTGAAGAATGGGACTGTGGTGTCACTGTAGACAGTCCAATGAAAATCTATCCACATTGTGCAGCTGCAGTCAAAAAACCTAAGTCAACTTAGGATGCATATGGAATGAGATGGTGAATAATACAAAGAACATTATAATGCTTTTACTTCATTCAGTGGCACTGCCTTATCCAGAATACTGTATGCACTACCAACACAGCTCACAAAGGATATTGCAAAACTATAGGGGAGCACACTGAGCATAATCAAGAGTCTGGAAAAACTCTCATATAAAGAGAGATTGAAAAGTTTAGGATTGTTTACTATAGAAAGCAGACCATAAGAAGTAAATGATAAAATAACAAATGGAATATAAAAGGTAGATTGGAATTTCTGTTCTCCCTATCTCATAACACACAAACAAGGGAACATTCAATTAAACTAAAAGGTGGGAAATTAAAAATCGATAAAAGGAAATACTTTTACACACAATATGTAATTAACTGTGGAACTCCTTTCCACAATAAGTCATTGAGGCCTAGAACTTTATAAGATTCTAAAAGAGATTGGATATTTATATGAATATCAGGAATATACAGTTATAATAATTAATTACAACAAATTTTGGAAGGGACAGTCAACTTTATGCTTCAGGTTTTAAACCAATTTTAACTATTAGAAGCCAGGATGAGACCTTTGCAAGCAGATTATCCCTCATCTGCCTACTGTAATCACCAAGACGGCCACATGAGGGCTAGTACATTGGCCCAAGGGCCGAATCACTGACACCTCTTCCCCGCCCCTATTCCAACCCCTTCCCCAAATCCCCGCTCCTGCCCTGCCTCTTCTCCACCTCCTCCCCTGAGCGCGGCTCCCCACTCCTCCCCCGTCCCTCCTGGAAAGCGATAAGCACCGTCAAAGAGAGGGAAGCTTGGCGGTGGCAGGAAATAACTCTGTGGTGGGGGGTAAGGCTCTGGGAGCTTGGAAGGCCGCAGCAAATAACTCCGTAGGCCACATGCTTGAGACCCCTGATCTAGAGACTACTGTCAGAAACAGGATACTGAAGCAGACAGACCGTGGATGTAATAGAGAATGGCACTGTTCTATAAACCTCTACTGTTTTGGATTTTGTTTTTTTCTACTTTTTGTCTCAAATAAAAAAAATTTGCCAACATATAAATCACTCAAAGCTCTAAGTAATGAATATACTGCAGTATCAATAATTTTCCACTAATCAAAATATATTTTAACATTTTTTTACACATTCACTATTTGCTACAGTGAAAAGACACATACACCCTCATAGCTGCCAGCACTTTGACACATGCTTAACTTTATATACTGTGCAAAGTCCCACAGACTTGCAATCTGATCCAGGTGGGCCACACCCTTATGCCCACGCAAACTTTCACTGAAGTTAGTGAGGCTCTCTGTACGAGTGCAGGGACCAACCACACAGATCAAGTTTCTGGATCTGTAGTCATTACTATTCCTAACTAAATCATCGACAAGAACACTATACTGTAAGAATACAGGATTCCTGTATTTTTGTCAGGTTTGAAAAAAAATTATATGTTTAAAATACAGACATATATATTTAGCATCTGACAATTGCTTTGAGACTTTCTTGATCAGTTTATAAATGATCCATTTAAAGTCGATCAGTTTAAAACTAAGAGTTTTTGTCTTAGTAGGTCATTTCCTACAAACTCAGGTCAACTAGGTAATTTGCATTAGGTCATATGCAAACATAATCAAAGACTTGTGGATATTTATTCCTAACAGAAGTCTAGAGCTCAGTTCATGGTCTATAGTTATGGTCTTCAAACAAGATCTGCTGGCTACACAATAAGAAGCAAATGACACTCAAGCCTTTCTTACCTTCCAAATTTTAAGTCACATATGCCTTTTAAAACTGTATTACATTAACTTGCTAAAGAAATTAAAGAATTTTTTTAAAAGAACAAGAACTGCAGTTCTGTAAGCACATAACGTAATCCGAACTCTGTAGAATTCATCAAGATATATAAATATTTGGATATGAAAACACTTTTTTCATTAAAGCAAGTTGTCTCATAAATGCTCTCTACTGCATTAGAAAAAAAGAAACAGACAGTTAGGCACAGACTGCAGTAGATGTAGCATATAATATTCACATAGAATAAAAAAAATTACAGTTGCAAAATTACACTAAACTTTCTTTTGCCGTTAGATAGTTTAAAGACAATAACAGCGCACTAACATTTTGGAAAGCCCTACATTAATGAGAAAGGAAAGAGAATTTCTGACTGTAAAAATAATGGAGATTATGCAGCAATTTCCAAAGAAATTCAGTTACAAAACTTTTAGAGGATGAATGTCTCATCTGTACATCAACCATAAAATTGCATATATTTAATCTTGATTAGGTCTCAGACAGGAGACAAATACACAATGTGAGAGGCAGAAAAAGGGTGTTTAAAATCAGGGGGATTGGAAGAATTCCTTTAAGCATAAATAACTTTATCTAGCATCTCAATTTTATGCTCTGTTTCCACTATAATTAACCAAATAACAAAAATGAAAGTGAAAGGGGGGAGCATATAAAAGGGAAAATTTACAATTTTTGAGGGGAACACATGGTGGCTCTTGTGATTTGTGGGGCCCACAATGAGGGAATGGGGATATTGGGAATTAATTGCCTCTTCTTCCCAATACCAGAGGGAAATTTTGGCTACTTGGACAAGGTCATGTGTTGTAATACTATCAAAGGGCTACATGTTGCCAACTTTGGGACTACCCTGCTCACTTTACCCAATACCCTCCTTGGCCCCCTTGCCCCACCACTGTCTGTGAGGCCAGAATGTGGGTTTATTGCTTCACTTCACTCCTGGTCCCTGAAGGGATAATGGCACAGCAGGCCTGCACAAGACAGCAACTCACAACCAGCATGAAGGTAGTAAGAAAGATCAAGATGAACCATGACTTATTCACAGTTGCCATCAAGATTATTTAGAGACAAGTTGGGTGAGGTAATATCTTTTATTAGATCAACTTCTGTTGGTGAGATAAACAAGCATTTGAGGTTACACAAAGCTCCAGTAAAAGATATTACTTCACCCACATTGTATCTCTAATATCCTGGGACCTACTGCATACATCAAGATTTACAGGCAGACCACATGGTGAAAAGACAAAAGGGATGCACTTCATTGAAACAGGCAAGTGTTTTCTGGAGGGACAAAAGGGAAAACAATCAGTTTTTAATGTCTTACTCTTTTTGTGGTAACAGATGCCAGTGCAAAGCAGGTGTAAAAACCTCCCATTCTCTTCTGGTAGGGTTTTACACTTGCTTTGCACAAGTGTAGCTAACTTTGCAAAGGAGCAGAGAGTCCAGACCCTGTACTATCATTTGCCTGTAAAGCACCATTCACATTGATGGTGCTGGCTAAATAAGAAATCCAGACCTGCAAGATCTCAATTCACAAAGTCTGTTCATGCATTTGTGTGTACCATTCGTGGGTGTGTACACATACTGCATATGGGAGGGGGAGGGGTGTATGTACTCTGGGTGCTTACAGTATGTGTGTATATGGTGTGGGAGTGTGCACACGGGATGTAGGGTGACCAGACAGTCCCGATTTTTGGGTTTTGCTCTTATATAGGCTCCTATTACCCCCGATCCCATCCCCATTTTTCACACTTGCTGTCTGGTCACCCTAACTGGCTAGGTGTATTATGCTGGGGTGTGCAGACGGGATGGGTGTGTTGTGTGAAGGGGAGGCGTATTTGGGGTGGGTATGCTCTGGAGAGGGGTGCGTGGGGGAGGGAGCACACGGTATTGTCTATGTCGATGGCTAGGCAGGTGGTCACTCGGTGTTGTCGGGACTGGCCTAGTGGCGGGGGCGAAGAACCACCACACCGCTGATGACGAACACGCTAGTGCCAGGCAGGCCTGAAAGCGGGGGGGGGGGGGGGGGGGGGCAGGCGGCCACGAGCCAGCGTGAGTAGTGGGAGCGGGGCGGGGGCCAGGCGGCGGAGAGACACGACAGGCTGCTCACTCCTGCGCCAGCAGAGCAGGCCCCAGAGATTGGGGGGAGGGGAACAAGCTGAAGGGGGGGACGCTGCATCCGGGTCTCACTCACTCACTCACCTATCATGGCCACGGTGGGGGGAGGGGAGGGAGCGCGCGCACGCACCCGTCCCGTCCGCGCTCGCAGCTCAAATTCTCGCCTTCAGCACTCTGACTGAATACGCAACTGCGGGTAGAGCTGGCTGGACTGCTGAGTCATAGAGCGCATGCGCAAGCTTGGAGCGTGCCTACCGATCGCTTAGTACTGTGGGTAGTGTAGTTCTCACTAGCGTGCGCTCTTTCCTACTCTCGCCCGGGCTGTTTCACGTGATCTGAGCAATGTCACCCCCCCTCACGTGACCGCAAACAGAAGCCGGGCAGGTTGTTGACAGGTTGCCTAGCAACCGTGAGGCGTCCCTGGAAGCGTGTTGGTGTTAGCGACAAAGTGAGGCAGTGTCCCCCCCTCCCAGCTAGACCCCACACAGGAGCCTCCATAGGCAACAGCCGTGGGTGAGGAAGGGCAGCAGGAGCAGGTGGTGAGGAAGAGGGAGGGCAGCAGGGGCAGGGGGTGAGGAGAGGCAACAGGACTGTGAGGAGGATTTATTTTTTTCTCAATTTATTCTTTTAGCCTATATATTTAATTCCTATCCCCCCATAAAGGTGCCTGGGGAGATGGTGGCAGAGAAAGATGGTTCGAGCCCCCCAAAACTCACTGGAGAGAGACCCCCACAACAACAGCAGCCACTGGGACAGCTGAGGAGAACCAAGCAGCAGGTCACTGATGGATTCACTGTTAAAGCCATGATGAGAAACTCTGTGGTACGTTTGCTGCCAGTAAAGAGGTTTTTAATGTATTTAGTCTCATATGCCCATGAAGCAGGCTTGGGGGTGGGGACGGTGCCTGCCAGAAAGTATGCAGGGTTGGCAGGATTTTAATTGACATTAATTGGTCATGGAAATAGTTTTAAGGCCTTGAGGAAATGTCATCTTGAGGTAATGGGTGGTCTCTCAGGATATTGTGATACCTCAGGTTAAAATGTGCCAGCTTTGTGTCATCATGTGTGTTGTTATATTGTTTTGCATAATCAAATAATATTGAATCAAATTTCAACCTATCATGAAGTTATGTCCAAACATAATTATATTGTACTTCATTAAAATGTTATCATGTCATGCCATGACACTGTGTCAAAAAGTCTTGACCTTGTGTCACTGTATGGTGAAATTATGACATAAATGTCACATCATATGGTGAAAGTTTTTCTTTGCAAAAGAGATAGTCCTTAAATCCTCAGCTGAAAGATACTATAGAAATGCAACATATTACTATTAATTATTATTGTAAGTATATATTTTAGTTAAAGGAAAACCCATACAAAGAGGTAGGAGAAAACAGTTGAACATCACATGAAAAATACAGCATTTTTAAAAGAACTTCCAAAAATAATCATCAAAAACCTTTCACACAGTACTGGAAAATATTACCTTAGAAGCTTAGAATATTACCTTACATTTATTTTCTAGTGGCTAGTCCTTTAGCATGAGGATTACAAATAGGGGTTGATCCATCAACCTTTACTTTCACTAACAGTCTTTACAGAAGTAGTTCTATTAAAGTGTGTGGGACTTCTGCCATGAGTAAAGATTGCAATATCACACGCTGTGTCTGTAGTAAACCTTTCCTACAGTAATTGTTGCAACTGATTGCTTCCATTACATTTAGTAAATAAACCTCAAAGCTTCTGATAATGCTTCTCAGTTTCTAAGTGGGATGTGCTATTAGGAGCACACCACATCGGTGCTCAAAGCTCTGGATTGGCTTTTTATTTGCTTTTGGGTACAGTTCAAAGTGTTGGCAACAGTCTTTCTCTTTCTCTCTTTTTAATTGCATATATGTTCCCAATAATATTTACAAAATGCATGAAAAAAGCCCTAGAAACTGATCTCACCCAGCCTCTGGAATTCATTATATATATATCAAAATTTAGAAGAAAAACAAACAGACAAGTCTACCTTAAATGTAATAAGAAGCATTGTAATCTGTAGAATATATCTGAGAAATAACATTTTCTCCTTCTAGAGGTCTTAGTTGGACTAACAAACAACAATAATTATGAGCAAAGCCCCTCCCAGCACTGACCTATTATCATGTAATAATAAAAACACATTTATTATTTAATGTTAGCAGCCAAATCAGTCATACCCAGGTGCTTAACTTTATGCATATGCATAATCAAATTAACTTCAGTAAGATTATTCATTGGGCATAAAGTTAAGCACATGCATAAATCTTTGCCTAAATTAGGCCTTAAAGACACAAAACATGAAATGTAAAAAACAGGGCTATGACATAAAACAAGCATATGAACAAAAATGATTAGGGGTATGGAATGGCTGCCATATGTGGAGAGATTAATAAGACTGTGACTTTTTAGCTTGGAAAAAAGACAACTAAGGGGGGGGATATGATTGAGGTCTATAAAATCATGACTGGTGTGGCGAAAGTAAATAAGGAAGTGTTACTAACTCCTTCTCATAACACAAAAACTAGGGATCACCGAATTAAATTAATAGGCAGCAGGTTTAAAACAAACAAAAGGAAGTATTTTTTCACACAGCGCACAGTCAACCTGTGGAACTCCTTGCCAGAGGATGTTGTGAAGGCTAAGACTATAGCAGGGTTCAAAAAAGAACTGATAAATTCATGGAGGATAGGTCCATCAATAGCTATTAGCCAGGATGAGCAGGGTTGGTGTCCCTAGCCTCTGTTTGCCAGAAGCTGGGAATGGGTGACAGGGCATGGATCACTTGATGATTACCTGTTCTGTTCGTTACCTCTGGGGCACCTGTCATTGGCCACTGTCAGAAGACAGGATGAACCTTTGGTCTGATCCAGTGTGGCCATTCTCATGTTTTTATGAACCATCAACAAACTTGAATTTGAATCTGATTTTAGTGATCAGTATATAGAGAACTGTTTGTTAATTATTATTATTATTATTATTATTATTACTTTTAATTCACAAAGTCTCCAGTCAGGATTTGGGCTCTGTAGAAACACAAAGAACTGTGTAATCACCACTCTGAGGAACTCAGAACTAGAATCTATGTGCTACCACATCTGAACGATTAGAATCCTAACTTTCAACTGGCATAGAACATTTATCTCTAATTCTGGGGTTCATGAGTCCTCCATTTAGAACCTATAAGTATGTATTTCCTAGATCATAATTAAGTTTTTCTAATAGTTCTCACATCTACAGTATGTGCTAGTAAGCTACAGGCCCTCATGTCCAAAACCTCATTTTTACATTTTCACCAAGACCAGCTGGTCTTTGACGCTCGTTTCAAATTTGTTCCCAGTTTTGTTCAGGATTTTCATTTAAACCAGTCTATGACTTTGACTGGTATTTTTACCTGCAATCACATTCATCCCACATTCTCCATAAGATGAACATTAGACAGTTTCCATCCTTTGATTTAGACAGGCCATAGATCTTTTGTGAATCCTATTTTCTCTTCTTGAGTCCTGTGAATAAGTTTAGTGGCATTTCCATCCTTCAGATTGTTGGGCTATTATTGGCTGCAAATGTACAGACATGAGTTCATGAGAAATTTTCTCTCTATATACCTCTGCTAAAATATTATATAAAGTTCTGAGTGTCTTTTGGGTCAGGTCCACAAAAGGACCGAGGCATTGCAATGCTGAATGTTGCAGCACCTAATTTTTACGTGCTCAGAAAATTACAGAAACAACGAACACTGTGATTCACAAAGCCTGAGGTTAGCATTTAGTCTCTCTATACAATGAATGGGGAGAGATAGGTACCAATTTGTGATCCACAAAAACCAGCATGCTAGGCATGGGAGCCCATCTCCTGGAGTTGGGAGGATTAGGTGTCTAAGCTATTTTCTGCAGGAATGAGTAAGATGTCTGCCTTGCTCCACACAAGACAGCCAGAGGAGGTGGTGCTCATTGTATAACTGTTAGTCTAGTGGTTAGAGCACTCACCTGGGATGTAGAGCCCCACGTTTAAGTCTCCCTTCTGCTGGCAGGGGAGAAAGAATTTAAACAGGGATCTTCTCTCTTTTTGGAATGTGCTCAAACCACTGGGCTATGGGATCTTCTGGTGTGGGGGTCCCTCAATTTCTTCTGTTCTAGCATTTCCACTGTAGATAAATAATTAAAGAGTGATTGGAGAAGGGGGACTGGACCTGGAGTCTCCCACATGGGTGCCCTACTCACCAGGCTACAAGTTATTCTTTCTCTCTCGTTGGTCCTGTGACTTTTCCCCAGTGGATAAATCCTTGAATAGTCACTGAATGAGAGAGAGATGAGAGATTCAGGTTCCAGTCCTCCTGCTCCAGTCACTCTTTTGTTATTTATCCATGGTGGAACAGCTTCAAAAGGAGAGACTAAGGGAGCCTGCCATCAGAATTTCCCAGAGCTCAGTGGTTAGAGCACTCTCTTAACGGTGGTAGACCTCTGTGCAAATTTTGAATGAGACCCGATCTGGTAGGTGGCTTCAGATGTTCTTCCACCTAGCCTCCCCCCAGTTTTTGGATTCTTCTGGGGCTAGAAGAGAGAGAGGCAACTGGAGACCTGGAGTAAAGCAGCAATGTCACACTCAGAGGCAGAAACTTAGGCACGGAAGGAACTTTTTCCATGACAAGTTAGGTACTGAGTGAGTTTAAGTGCCTGTGTTTGGTGTAAGTTTTATGACTCTCACTGGAGACAAAAAGTGGGATTTAAGCACCCAGTCTGGGGCTTAGGCCCCTAAGTACCTTTGTTGATCGGCACTCTTGATACTAGAAAAATACTGACACACTGGAGAGAGTGGAGGGAATTTCTAATCTTACTTCTTGCTGTTCTCCCAATGTTGGTAAATTAACTTGTAAACTTCCTATCGTTGTTATCTTATTTTTAGGTATTGTTTTCTATCATAGACTTTATATCTTGGGTAGCTTGCATCTAATGTATCAGGAATGTTTTAAATAACAGCTCTCTCCTGTTTTCAGACCAACAAACCCCAGGCAAGTCCCAAGAAATGACATTCTTTCAGCCTTCAGCAGACCTTTGGGCTGTGGAAACCAGATAATTTCTTTTTAATTTGGTCTTCATGCTGAAGCTTTATCATCTGAAATCTTCTGTGCCTCAACATACATTTGTTTACCGATTATATAACTCTTTCTTCATCATATTGATCATTAATAACTTATAATTCACCATTACTTTCCACAAAAATTTCTCCAAATTCTGGAGATGCTGAAATATAACTGTAAAAACTTTTAAACACCTTTTTTATATTAATAAAGGCAAGATTAATTTGACCTTGGTGGAGAGAATGCAAAACAAAAAAGAAAGGGGTTTATTTTACAGCTTTTTTAATTCTAGAGATGTGGAGAACAAACTATATAACCACTTCAGTGAGTTTAAGGATTATTTTTTTAAGATCTTTCCTCGTCTCTGGATATATTCAGTTCACACAGATATTTGCATATCTTTGTATAAGCAATAGTATATAAAAGAATACTTGATTTAATCTAGAAATTCAGAAGTTCTAGCAGGGCTTGAAAAAATTTACTCAATTCATGACAAGTGGAAAGCTTTGGCTGATGAATATGGATACCTAAACTTTCATGCTTTAAGTGAATTAAAGTTATTTTTAAACAATTAGGATTCTAGCTGTTATGGTTTCTATTATGGTTATGACAATAACATTTGGAAGGTTAACAGAATGTGAAAAAATGCAGTACTGTGTTCCTAGTCTTCAAACAAGTAAATCCACTGTCACTGCAATGGCTTCTAGCTCTGATAATCAACAGCAGAATGAAATTAATAATACAGCTGATAGTTAGAACACTGTGGGAAGTAGTGAAATTGGTAAGAATCATGGTGGTTGCTTATTGACAGTACTGTTGCTTGGGAGAGTTATGAACAACAGTATAGGCAGCCATTGGAGTTATTCTCATGGGAGAAGGACTAAAAAATGGCGATCAGGGAGTTGTAGAATATTAGGTCTAGATGTACAAAGGGATCTAGGTGTTCCAACACCTAAATTTAAGGTGCTTAGAAAATCTCAAGAATTCACAAAGCCTGAGCTGGGTGCCTAGCCTCATAGAATGCATGGGGAGAGATCAATGTGTGATAATGGGACCCACAAAACCCACCATTTAAACTAGCCAATAAGAGTTATTGAGGAAGAGGAGATAGACTCATAGACTCGTAGGTCAGAAGGGACCAATATGATCATCTAGTCTGACCTCCTGCACAAAGCAGGCCACAGAACCCTACCCATCCACTTTTATAACAACCCCTAACACAATACATGACTGAGTTTATTGAAGTCCCAAAATTGTGGTTTGAAGACCTCAAGCTGCAGAGAATCCACCAGCAAGTGACCCATGCCCACGCTGCAGAGGAAGGGCGAAAAACCTCCAGGCCCTGCAACCGCCACCCTGGAGGAAAATTCGTTCCCGACCCCAAATATGGCGATCAGCTAAATCCTGAGCATGTGGGGCAAGACTCACCAGCCAGCACCAGGAACGAATTCTCTGCAGTAACTCAAATCCCATCCCATCCAACATCCCCTCACAGACCATTGAGCAGACTTATCTGCTGAAATCCAAGATCAATTGCCCCATTAAACTATCTCATCATATCATCCCCTCCATATACTTATCAAGCTTAGTCTTAAAGCCAGATAAGTCTTTTCCCCACTACTTCCCTCGGAAGGCTGTTCCAGAACTTCACTCCCTAATGGTTAGAAACCTTCGTCTAATTTCAAGTCTAAACTTCCTAATATCCGTTTGTACCCATTTGTCCTTGTGCCTACATTAGTACTAAGCTTAAATAATTCCTTTCCCTCCCTAACGTTAATCCCCTGATATATTTATATGACCAAGCATATCCCCCGCAGCCTCCTTTTGGCCAGGCTAAACAAGCCAAGCTCTTTTGAGTCTCCTTCATAAGCCAGGTTTTCCATTCCTGGATCATCCTAGTAGCCGTCTCTGAACCTGTTCCAGTTTGATTCATCCTTCTTAACATGGGACACCAGAACTGCCAACCATATTCCAAGTGGGGTCTCACCAGCGCCTTAAATAACGGTACTAACACCTCCTTATCCTTGCTGAATACCTCACCTGATGCACCCTAAAACCGCATTTGGTTTTTTAACGGCCAGATCGCATTGGCAGCTCATAGACATCCGCTATCACCAATACCCCAAGGTCCTTTCCTCCTCTGTTGCTTCCAACTGATGCCTCCCCAATGTATATGTAAAATTCTTATCATTAATCCCTAAGTGCATGACCTTGCACTTTTCACTATATATTTCATCCTATTACTATTACTCCAGTTTACAAGGTGGTCCAGATCTCCTGTATAGTATCCCGGTCCTTCTCCATGTTAGCAATACCCCCAGCTTTGTGTCGTCCGCAAACTTTATTAGCACATTTCCGCTCTTTGTGCCAAGGTCAGTAATAAAAGGTTAAATAAGATTGGTCCCAAAACCGATCCTTAAGGGACTCCACTAGTAACCTCCTTCCAGCCTGAGAGTTCACCCTTCAGTACGACCCGCTGGAGTCTCCCTTTAACCAGTTCCTTATCCACCTTACAACTTTCATATTCATCCCATCTTTTGCAATTTACTAACAGTTCCCCATGTGGAACCGTGTCAAATGCCTTACTGAAATTGAGGTAAATTAGATCTACCGCATTCCTTTGTCTAAGTAATCTGTCACCTTCTCAAAGAAGGAGATCAGGTTGGTTTGGCACGATCTACCTTTAGTAAATCCATGTTGCAATTTGTCCCATTACCATTGACCTCATGTCCATACTACTTTCTCCTTTAAATTTTTTCCAAGACCTTACATACTACAGACGTCAAGCTAACAGGCTATAGTTACCCGGATCACGTTTTTCCCTTTCTTGAAGAAGGAACTACATTAGCAATCTCCAGTCGATGGTACAAACCCCGAGTTTACCGATTGATTAAAAATTCTCACTAACGGCCGCAATTTCATGCACCAGTTCCTTTAATATCCTTGGGTGGAGATTGCGGGCCTCCGATTTGTCCCATTAAGCTGTTCAAGTTTGCCTCTACCTCAGATGCGGTAATATCCACCTCCATATCCTCAATCCTGTTTATCATCCTAAACTCCTCACTAGTCTTATTAAAGACTGAGGCAAAGTACTTATTTAGATATTGGGCCATGCCTAGGTTATCCTTAACCTCCATTCCATCTCAGTGTATAGCGGCCCCACTTCTTCTTTCTTTGTTTTCTTCTATTTATGTGGCTGTAGAACCTTTACTATTGGTTTTAATTCCCTTTGCAAGGTCCAGTTCTACATGGCTTTTAGCCTCCTCACTTTATCCCTACGTATTCTGACCTCACTAAGGTAGCTTCCCTTACTAATCCCGCCTTTCTTCCACTCCCTGTAAGCTTCTGCTTTCCTAATCCCTTCTGAGATGCTTGCTCATCCAGCTTGGCCTACAACTCCTGCCATGGTTTTTTCCCCTTTCTTGGGATGCAGGCTTCGACAGTTTCTGCAGCTGCGACTTAAAGTAATTTCAGGCCCTCCCTCCGAATTTAAATCCACAAGTTCCTCCGTCAATCCACTTCCCTAACTAATTTCCTTAACTCTTTAAAATTAGCCCTTGAGAAGTCAAAAACCCTAATCCCAGATCTACCTTTGTTTATCCTTCCATCTAGTTTGAACTGAATCAGCTCATGATCACTCGAACCAAGGTGGTCCCCTACCACCATTTCTTCACGAAGGTCCTCACTGTCACCAAAACAATCTAAAATGGCCTCCCCTCTTGTCGGTACGTTCTTCAATACTTGGTGAAGAAATCCATCCGCTATCACAATCCAGAAAAATCTGACCCCTATTATTCTTGCAAGCACTGTCCTCCAGTCTATATCTGGAAGTTGAAGTCTCCCCATGATCACACAATTTCCCCTTAGTGTTTACTTCGTATAAGAGCATTAAAGAGGTCTCTATCCATATCCAAACAGATCCCGGCGGTCTGTAGCACACCCAAGCCATCTATCTCAGGGAGTCTCTAGTAGCTTTTTTTACCCAGTGTGATTTTATGCCCAGACAAGACTGCTCTATCCATTCAATCACTTCTTATTTCATTACAGTTAACCTCATCATTGATGTACAATGCTACTCCACCACCTTGCCTTTCTTCCCTGTCTTTTCTAAACAAGCACATAGCCTTCAATACCTGTACACACCAGTCATGAGTACTTTCCACCCAGGTTTCCTTATAGATCTTTCTCACTTCCCTGACCAATATGCTTCCAGTTCTACCCATCTTGTTACCTAGGCTCCTCGCATAGTGTACAGACATTTAAATTTTGGCATTTGGCGCATGACATCTTTACCCACTGTGCACAGATCTCTACCACCAGCATCACCTGTTGTCAGTTTCTACTTGCCGCTTTTCCTCCTTGGTCAATTTTTGGTCCACAAGCGTACCCCTCTCACTTTGTTTACTTCCACCGCAGGTTAAATCCTGGCGTGGAATATCTCCTGACATCTCCAACCATCTCCCACCAACTTCTAGTTAAAGCTCTCTTAATGAGGACGCGAGCCTCATCTAGAAGTCATTCCCTCCTATACTTAGGTGAAGTCCATCCCGAGACGAAACAGTTTCCTTCCATAATGCTTCCCAATGACCATAATCCAAAGCCCTCCTTTATACCACTGCCTGAGCATCTGTTAATCGTCATAATCTTATCACCTCGTCGCCCTGCTCTAGGACGCGGCAGAATCCACTGAAGATCACCTGAGCCTCGATTTCCTTGAGCGTCTTCCCCAGTCTGGGCATAGTCTCCTTGATACAGTCCCAGCGAGTAACTAGCCGTATCATTCGTCCCACTGAAGGACAATCACGGATTCTTCCCGCTCCCGCAGGATCCTTTTCAGCCTCAGTCCACATCCTGTATCTTAGCACCCGGCAGACAGCACACCCTTCTGTGTCCCGATCAGCTCTAGTTACAGGCCTGTCTATTTCTCAGTAAGGAGTTTCCATCACGTAGACTTGCCTTTTCCTGGCGACAGTGTGGGATCTCCGGTCTATCCCCTGCACGCAGCTGGCCGCAAGTCCTCTCGATTCGTATCGCCCTTGAGTCCTCCTGGGGCTCATACTTGGTGTTGCCTCCATTGACTCCTCCCCTCCTTCTGCAGGACTAGCTGCTCGTCTCTTTTTCCTTGCCTTCTCTCCTTCAGCGAGAACCTGCTGTGCTCCATCTTCATTTTCCAACCCAGCAAACCTGTTCCTGAGTTCTATTTCTCCGTCGCTGGCCCGTCTTTTCCTCTGCCTGGTTCTCCTAGTCACATGCTTCCAACGTCCACTTTCCTCACCCAGCAGCCCCTCCTCAGAATTCTTTGGTCCTGCTTCCATCTGCACGTCTGAGCTTATCCCCTGTGCCTCATCATGTCTGTTCTCCATCATCTGCTCAAACCCCCTTCTAAACTCAGCCAGAGTTTCCACCTGCATCTCCAGTCCTCTTATCTTTTCTTCCAAAAGTGGAACAGATTTAACAGAAGAGATTGACAGAAACTCGCATCAAAGTATTGCAAACCCTAGAGGTCAGGGCACTCTTCTGAGAAGTAGGGGACCTCTGTGCAAATACTTGCTCTCTCTAAAGCAGAAGGAGGAATTGAACCTGGGTGTGGTACATGTTGGATGAATGTACCAACTCAGGGTCTGTAAGTTGTAAGAGAGTCACCGCCGTAGCTTCCTCTGGATGGCTTTTTAATGGGGCCTTATCCAGTAGGCCAGCTCTTAGCATGCCAACCACATCAGCCCTTGCCTATCTTCTCCTGGTTTGAGAATTGTGCTGGGGCTAGGCATTATATAGGTGTCCAATCACCTAGAGTGAGGAGTACTGCACATGCCCAGAGGCAGAAACCTAGATGCTTCAGGGACTTTTACAGCAAAAATGTAGATGCTGAGTAAGGCTTGGCTTTCTCTACAGAGTTAGGTCGACATAAGCAGCTTATGTCAACCTAACTATGTTCATATCTACACTACAGTCTTGCTCCCGCCGATGTAAGTACCCTACCACACTGACATAATAACTGCACCTCCATGAGAGGCTTAGGGTTTATTTTGGTGTAGTTAGGGCGACACTGCATTCCTTACAGGGGTTGTTGGCTGTCTTTGAGCCATGACATTGACAAGAAAGCCAGCTCCTGTCTCCCCAGCTGGGCTCCTGTCAGGTCTCTGCTCCAAACCATGCTGCCATCCAGGCTCCTGGCTTGGGCTGCTGCCCGGGCTCCCCACTGGGAGCCCTGCTGTCCCTCAGGGTCCCTGCTACCCACCAGGAGAATGGCAGCTGACTGGACCTCAGACGGCTTTCCGCCTATTCCCAGCTGGGAGCAGCTCCTCTCCTCCCCCTCTTCCAGCTCAGAGCAGGGAGGTTAGAAGCCTCTGGGGGCAGTTGGGCTCTCAGTGGGGAGCTACATGGAGCTAAGAGCCTGGGCTTTCAGCCCCACAGTCGATGGAAGCGTTTCTGGTGAGGACGCACACTGTCGACAGGATGGTAGTGTGGACATTAGTAAGTACTGCAGTAGCTGTAAGTCAATCTAACAGGTCAATTTGAGATGGTAGTGTAGACATGCCCTGAGATTAGGTACCCACAGGGTTAAGTGGTAGCTGAGTGGGGGAAAGACTGTGGATCACAGTGGTGCCTGAAACTGGGATATAGATACCTAAGAGTTTTTGCAGATGTGGGGTCTTGTGAAAATTACTGGAATCCACAAAGCCTGAGTTAGGTGCCCAGGCAATATGTACTTAAGTATGGAAGCTGCAAAAGCCAGCAGGTAAGCAGCTCCCTATCTAAACTAAACAACAGCAGATGTGAATGAGAGGGTGTGTCCTATGCTCACCCTTCTCAGGGAGTTTGGTACTTATCTCTGCTTGGGATCTTTGGCCATGAACCTTCTCTTGGAATCATGTATATAAGCCATGTTATGCAAGAAATGCTGGAGGAGCAGGCCAGGGTAGTGTCCGCTTTATAATTTTAACTCAGTGATTCAATACCACCCAGCCCCTGGTTCAATACCACCCTCTGCTCAATGGGGAGAAAGTAACTGAATGTGGATCTCCCACCTCTCAGGAGAGTGCCCTAGTCTTAGGATGTAGCTATTGAATAGTCTGGTGTAGGGCTTCTTCTTTTGAAACTGTTCTACTTTGTATAAATACTTACATAGTCATTGAGCAAACAAGAGTGACAATGACTCTATAGCCTTATGGTTAGGGTACCTACCTGGGCATGAAAGATACAGGGTCTACTCCTCCTGGTCCAGCATGGAACTTGTTGGTGAAAGGTCTCCCACCAGCCCAATAATAGATAGAAGCATTTAATCCTCTGGCTAGTCTGGTAAAAAATTCAAGAGTTCTCAGTTTTAGTACCCTGTGTTTAAAATGTATTACAGTAGAACCTGAGAGTTACTAACACCTTGGAAATAAAGTTTTTTTCAGAACTCTGAGCAAAATGTTATGGTTGTTCTTTCAAGTTTACAACTGGAACGTCGACTTAATATAGCTTTGAAACTTTCCTGTGCAGAAGAAAAATGCTTCTTTTAACCATCTTAATTTAAATAAAACAAGTACAGAAATTGCTTTCTACCTTTTCAAATCTTTTTTTAAACTTTCCCTTAATTTTTTTTAGTAGTTTACATGTAATACAGTACTGTACTGTAGTTGCTGTGGGGGAGGGGGGTTGACTGGTCAGTTCATAACTCTGATGTTCATAACTCTGAGCTTCTACTGTAGTTTAGATAGCTTGCTTAATAGATATTCACCAGAAGAAAAATGTTTCTGATCCTGAAGTAACTGGGATCCCTTTTCTTTTTTCACATGTAACTTTTTACTGATCTAATACGTTTTTTTCTTCAAAAACTGTGGAACGGATGAATTGATATACCAAGTTAGACTAAAAATTCATGTAGTCCAATTTCCTGTTTCAGACAGTGGTCAGTAACAGATACTAAAAATACTCCCCTATAATAGACAATTATGTAATACTTTGCCTATGAGAGAATTTCTTCTTAACACCAGAGTTAATTTAGTGGTTGGTTTATGTCCTGAAGCAGAAATGGTATGATATTCCTTATGAACTTTTATACAAGCTAAGTAACTGAAAATATTCTTATTGTTCATATAGATAATACTACACCCTGTCTCTGGAAGCCAACAAGGGAAGAAATGAAGAACAATAGGGAAATAAGGCTTCAATTCAGCAAAGGACTTAATCACATGTTTAGGTGATTTGCTTAACTGGGGCCTATGAGAGGCAGACTCAAGCATCCACAGAATCAGTAGCATCTCATAACCAGAGGGGTGAAGAGCAACAAAAATAATTCCATCCCCCATTAAAAATCGGATACTTGCGAGTACTAATGGTCACACATTCAGTTTAAAGCATTGGTATTTTTATCTGAATAAGCAATGATTTGATTACACAGTCAAAACAAAGCACATGGAATTAGAAGTTTGCAGTCTAGGATCTGAGGGGTTTTCTGGGCCCCTTCCAACATGAATTAAATGTAAGAAGACAAAAGTTCATATGTAATCCCCACTTCCTGTGCATTCCCAAAAGCATGCCTTTAAGATGACATCAGAAGGGGATCCTGCTTTGATGTCTACCCTAGTATTCCTCCACCAGCTGTCATTTTCACATTTTGTATGCTCTCTAGAGTGCACAAAATCACATATTGCACATTCAAATAATACTAATAGGAGGAATTCAGGAAAAGAGATGACACTTCAGGATAAAGGAAAGACTCACTTTGGCTGAGGTTAAGAAAGGCCAAACAAGGAAAATGTTACTAGACTGTCTTAAATGCTTTACTTTGTATTTCGATGGACAGTGTTTTAGATTTATGCTCTCCTTTACATACATTTGTCTATAACTCTGTATATCAGTGTATTTTTAAAAGAAGTTAGTAGACAATCACATATTGCTTGTATGGTGTGCATGATTTTTTAAATACTTTATTTCTAAATCAGAGTTTTGCAGAAATGCCAAAAGGATAGGAAGGGCTAACTGAGGATTAAGTTGGTTTAAATTTGGGTTTTTAAAACGGAGTAATTGAGCAGAGATATTCATGTGCAAAAATAGTCTATGAAAAAATCTTAATTGGTGAAATATACACTTCTTTTATGGTCAGACATCCTCCAACACATATTTTAAAGGTGAAGTTAAGATAACAGCCACATATCAGTAGTCTAAGTGCGTATTATCTTAGAAGAATGTTAAAGTTTAAAAATCCCTTTAGGCTTTTGAGGGATCAAAGTAGTTGGGGGAGGAATTCTTCACTCTAGACACCTGAATGGTGCCCAGTAACAGCAAGAAAGTGGAGGAAGGGAGCTGTCATTACACAGGGGCCTGGGTGCAACAGGAAATAAGCAGGAGGATTGAGAAGGGGGTTGATAACTTTCCAGGGGCCTCTTGCATGGTGCCCGAGAAAAAGCATGAGGTGAAAAGAAGGAGCAGGGAAGGGAATCTTATACACCCTAATATGCTGCCCCCAGATGCTAAACTGTCCCTATTTCCCCCACCTTGCAGATCTTCAAAGCAGGGTTCCATTTTTGCTTAATGAGTTCCATAGAGAAGGAAGACAGGGTGCTAACAGGAGTCTGTGGGGGTTAACATCTGTAGCGTCATTTTCTTAATCTCATTATTGCCAATTTTTGGATTTTATCACAAGTTGTGTAATATTTGATGTTTTTTCTTGAAGCCTCAGCTGCTGGAATCAAGAGATTGCATGAGGATCTCAGCTTACATTAAAAAATAATTTCTAGCCAGGGTGGTTCCAGAAAAAATCTTGAAAACATTACCTAGTATACCATAAAAGCTCTGAAACTAAAAAGCCAATAAAAGGAACCCACAATTAAAAAAAAAAAACCTCATGATTTTGAGGGCCTACCTCATGATTTTTGAATGATTTGAGATGGCAATATTGCAGTTTTGCTCACCTGGCTCTATTCAGAAGGCCTCCACAAACATTTCCAGCTGATCTCTCTGCCTTGGTTTCTAGTGAATATGTATATTTTAGCTGTCATAATACACAAACTCCTTGTACAATTCTCTTTAAATATGATAGAAAAATTCTATCTCATCTCTACAGGTAACATGATGAGATTGCTATTATTTTTGTGTTTTTTAAGGCAGTACCGACATTGTTTTATAATAGAAATTTAATTGCTACCTTAACTATGGATCACTGCTGTTCTATTATCTGGAGAATGATCAAATGGAAGTCTACTAAATGTACTAAAAGAAGTCTCCCTTTAGATTGGAGTAAATATGAAAAATTTCAGCCCACTGTAATTTCACTTTGTCTTTTTCAGAAAGTTATAAGCATCTAAAAATCAGAGCTGCTTATGAAAAGACCTTTTCAACTAGAACTATAGCTTCTTCTTCGAGTGCTTGCTCATATCCATTCCAGTAGGTGTGCGCGCGCCGCGTGCACGTTCGTCGGAGAGTTTTACCCTAGCAACACTCGGTGGGCCGGCAGGGCGCCCCCTGGAGTGGCGCCGCCATGGCGCCTGATATATACCCCTGCCCATCGATCCGCTTCCTCAGTTTCCGTCTTACCGCCTCGTTGTCGGTCTCATTTTGGAATGTGGAGTTGCACAGATTTATTGTTCTTCTTCACTCTCCTAGCGTTCATCGTATCCTCTTTTGTAATTTTGTTATATTAGTTGTAACTTTTATAATATTAGTTAGTAGTTTAGTTTTTCGTTCTTTAGTTGTTGTAATTAGTTAGTAGGGATCGCGGGTTAGCCGTCCCCTACCCCGGCACCGGGCTCATGCCTGGGTCGCCTGGCTTCAAACCGTGCGTGGACTGCCGTCGCCGATGCCCACAAGCGACCCGCACGATTCTTGTCTGAAGTGTCTGGGCGACTCCCACCTGACAGACAGATGCAAGATTTCTAAGGCGTTCAAGCCCCGCACCAGGAAAGAGAGGGACGTTCGCCTTAAACAGTGCTCATGGAGGAGCGCTCACTCCACCGTCCTCGCACCGCCGCGCACCGGGAACAAGCGCCTCCTCGGCACCGCATCATACACCCTCAAAGAAGACACCTCACCAGTCTCCGGCACAACTCCTGGTCGCACCGCTCGGCTCTCCGAGAGGCAAGAAGCGTAAGCCTCCGCGGCCACTACACCAGCCCTGCAGTCAGAGCGCTTGCCCACAACAGACCGCCGCCACCGACTCCTGCCGCGGCATCGATGTCTGTTGCACCATTGATTCCGGCCTCGACAGGCGTCGAGTCCAGTGCCTATGGCCCCGGCGCGTGCCGCGGTTGAGCTCATTGTGCCTTCAACCCCGGGACATTCTCAGCCGCACGAGACCTCATTGCGATGACGGAGCCTGAGCTGCCTCAACCCGGCACCGCCGGTGCGGGTCCCACAATCTCTGGCAAGCCGCTCTCGTGAGACCTTCTCCCGGCACCGTGGGACTTTGTTCCAGGTCGAGGTCACGCAGACTCCGGTCTCACCATCGCTCCGGATCCGCGGCCGCTCGCAGTCCCGGTACCGTTCCCTTTACGGTACCGGACGTACTCGCGGTACCGTCACGGTCCCAATCGCCGTCGCGGCATTACGGCGCCGTTCTAGATGAGGGACTGTCCCGGCACGTACGTCACGGAGCCGGTCTCGGCACAAGAGGTCCCGGCACCGATCGACCTCCAGGCACCGCAGGTCTCGCAGCCGATCTCGGCATGGCGGCTCCCGGACTGGTCGATCTCCCGGCAGGCGCTGGTAGTAGGTCCGGTCACATTCACGGCACCGGCGGGACTCCAAGTATCGTTCCCTCGGCACCACGTGGATGTGATTCACCTGGCCATAGAGACGATCATCTCCCACTCTCGGCCCTGCCGTGGCCAACCCGCCAACCATCCGTTTCTCCCATGGCAACTCGGCGTCTTATGGGATTCGGACGCTCAAGGCTCTCACAGTGGCCCTTTGGACTCCGTGGGCATACCACCAAGCCAGGGGTGTCACCACCACCGCCTGCTCAGTTCCTCTGACCGAAGGGCACCTGGTCCGACGGTGAGCAGACCACCTGCGGACACTATGGAACGGGACACGCCCACCCTGACCAAGCGTGGATGCCCACCTGACCAGAGTCTCTTCAAGACCTTTGTCCCGGAAAGTCTCGTCCTCTTCTCCCCGGACGAGGCTGTGGCGGGAACATCCACATCAGGGCCACCACCTATCGACCTCAGGGGCTCAACCAGACCTTCTATGAGGGTTGCTTTGAACATAAACCTACAGTAGAGGAAGTCCCAAGGTGGATGACCCGATGGTCACTAATCCTCTCGGCGGAGCCCCAACCCGCGTAGCGCTCCCTTCATTGACCATCCAGGCACGAGCACAACAATCTGCAGACCCCGGCTTCGGTGGCCCGAGGCAAAAGGGGTTAGCGCAATACATGGTCCCGTCCACAGGGTACGAATACCTGTATGTTCACTCTCCACCTTGCTCATTGGTGGTCCAATCAGTCAACAAGCGAGAGCGGCATGGTCAACAAGCCCTGCGCCAAGTCTAGAGAGGGCAAGGCGCATGGACCTCCTGGCAGGAAGATTTACTCGTGCGGGGCCTCCAGCTCAGAGTCGCCAATCAACAGCCCTACTGAGCCGTTCACAGTTTAACACTGGAGGCAGTGGGAAAATTTACTGACCTTCTCCACCAGGACTCCCGCCAAGAGTTCTCGGCCTCCTGCAGGAGGGGTAAAAGGTGGCGCGGACTCCCTTCATGCCTCTTTAGATGCAGCAGACTCCGCAGCTAGAACCTTGCATCAGGGGTCGCTATGAGGCGCATTTCGTGGCTGCAAGCATCCGGCTTACCGCCGGAGGTCCAGTACACAATACAGGACCTCCCTTTGATGGCCAGGGTCCTTCTCTCAGAAGACAGACCCTCGCCTCCAAAGTCTTAAAGACAATCCGCGTGATAATGCGCTTGCTGGGGAGCACACGCCGCAGACTCAAAGACGGCCTTCCGTCCCCAGCCCCGACGGTTCTACCCCCACCTCGACCGAGACAGGACTCTCCAGGCGCAGAGGCAGGACCTCTCGTAGACACCAGTCTGGCCCTCAAGGGGTAAACAACTCCGCGCCAACCACCAGCGGGACCGAAACCTAGCTTTTGAAGGTGCGCTCGAGAGCACCATACTGATTTCCTCCCAGGATCCCGCTCAGTTTCCACCACCTCACCGCTTTTCCCTGCCTGGTCCAGCTAACATCAGACCGCTGGGTCCTCAGCACGGTGGAAGGTGGCTACCGTCTTCAGTTTGTTTCGACCCACCTTCCACCCTCCCTCCTCGCCCTCTTCAGGACCCCTCTCACGAGCAACTCTCCTACAGGAAGTTTCAAAGCTCCTGCATTGGAGCCATAGAAGAGGTTCCAGAGGCCATGAGAGGCAGAGAGTTCTATTCCAGGTACTTCCTGATTCCCAAGGCGAAAGGCGGCCTCCGCCCCATCTTAGACCTGCGAGCTCTGAGCAAGCATATCAGGAAGCTCAAGTTCCGCATGGTATGCCTGGAACATCATTCCTTCCCTGATCCGAGATTGGTACGCTGCTCTCGACATGAGGGAGGCATATTTTCATATCGCGATCTATCCACCTCACAGGAGGTTCTTCGTTCATAGTGAACCGTCGTCGCTACCAGTTTGCAGTTCTGCCTTGGCCTCTCCTCGGCCCTCGAGTTTTACCAAGTGTATGGCAGTAGTCGCGGCCTACCTCATCGTGTCACATTCATGTTTTCCCAACCTCGACTGACTGCTGATTCGAGGGGCTTCCGAGGCCCAGGTAACCGGGCACGTACAGTTCATCAAAGATCTGTCTCTCGTCTAGATTGATCATCAATCCTGCAAATCCATCCTGCTCCCAAACGCAGGAAATAGAATTTATAGGACACTGCTGGACTCGAATCGAGCAACAGCCAGCTTGCCTCCTCAACGGTTCAGAGCGATAGTTTCCTCGTTCAGGGCTCCATCCTTCCCCACTACACTGCCCGCACTCGCCTCGGCCTCCCTGGTCACATGGCTGCGTGCACCTTGTGACAAAGCACGGAGACTACGCATGCGCCCTCCAACTCTGGCTCGCCTCAGTCTTCGGCATGCAGGATGCCTGGACATGATAGTTTCAGTACCATCACACATATTGGCTCCCTCAACTGGTGGCTGGACCCCGCTAGTGTACGCCGTCGGCCGTTTCATCGCCTCAACCCTCGCTATCCCTGAAGACGGATGCTTCCTCTCTGGGGAGGCACCCACCTCGGCCATCTGCAGACCCAAGTCTTTGGTCCTTGCCAGAACTCCAACTCCACATCAATGTCCGCGAGCTAAGCGGCGGTCCGCTTGCATCCAGGCATTTCGCGAGCAGCTACAGGCCGTTGTTTTTGCCATTTTAACGGACAACACAACGGCCATGTATTATATAAACAAGCAAGGAGGAACACGTACTTCTCCCCTTTGCCAAGAGGCTCTGAAACGGTGGACTTGTATAGCCCAGTCGATTGACTTGATAGCCTCCTTCCTCCCGGGTCCGGAATAACTCTAGAGACCGCCTGAGCCGATCGTTCTGACACACGAAGGTCCCGCGCCGGACATCCTGTTTTCTGTTTTCGAAGTGGGGCTTTCCCCAGATAGACCTATTTGCCTCCAAGAAGACAGGAAGGTCAGATGTCTCCCTGCAGGCCGTCCCCGGCTCCTCTCGACGCTTTCTCAATTCCATGACGAGGGGTCTCCTGTATGCGTTCCACCATTCCCATTAGTCCACAGGGTCCTGCTCAAGGCTACGCAGGACAAGGCCAAGCTGATCCTGATCACTCCGCGCATGGCCGAGACAGTATTGGTACACCATGCTGCTCGACCTGTCCCTGGCGCCCAATAATCACTAACCTCTCTACCTGACCTTATAACACAGGACTTCGGCAGGCTTCGTCACCCAGAACCTCCCGTCCCTACACACTGGCGTGCGCTCCTGCTGGTTGAACGAGTCTGAGCGCAGTGCTCCGCCGAGGTCCACAGTCCTTTTAGGTAGCAGGAAACCCTCTACGCGGGCCACTTATCTCGCAAAGTGAAGCGATTCCTCATTTCTGGTGTGCACGGAGTTCCATGGTCCCTACTTCCGTTCCAGTATCTGTAGTCCTGGACTACTTGCTCTATCTCAAGGGCCAGGGCCTAGCCCTCTTCCATTAGGGTCCAATCTAGAGCCGCAACTCTCACCTCCATTCCTGGAGAGTCCGGTACTTCACTTTCAACACCCCATCGTTTCCAGGTTCCTAAAGGATTGAGAGACTCTACCCTCAGGTTAAGCCCTCCTTCCCCTACCTGGATCTGCAACTGGTACTCTCTAACTCATGGCCCCCTTTGAGCCGTTAGCAACCTGCTCCTTACTATATCTGTCATGAAGACGTCCTTCCTGGTAAGCTATCACTTCTGCCAGACGCGTACCGAGCTCCTGCGTTGGTCGAGACCCACTTACATCATCTTCACAAAGATAAGTGCAGCTCCGACCACACCCACCTTCCTTCCGAAGGTTGTCTACCATTCATCTTAATCAAGATATTTCCTGCTGGTCTCCTTGACCACTGGGACACCCGCACACATGCGCGTCCTGAGGCACTTAATCACCCTGCTATCACCTAGTCCGCTTCAAGCATGCATCTAATCACAGGATCTAAAGCCTTCAGACGCTCGCCAGTTTCAAAGCGTGGCAGCTAGAAGGTCTCCTTAACTCACAGCAAATTTCCATGGTAACATTGTGAATCTGGACGTGCTACGAATGCCTCACGTCCGCTTGCAGATCACCGCCCATCTACTCGGGCTCAAGCTCTCGGGCTGCTTTCCTGCCCAAGTCCCCATCCAAGACATATGCCGGCGGCACCTGTCGTCCGTGCACACTTTACATCGCACTATGCGCTGGTGACCAATCTCGAGACGCCGCCGCTTCGGTACAGCGGTCTGCTTTCTGCAAACGTCTACTCCGACCCCACTGCCTAGGTAAGGCTGGGAATCACCTACGGAATGGATATGAGCAAGCACTCGAAGAAGAAACAAGGTTACTACACCTTGAACTGTTTTCTTCGAGATGTGGTTGCTCATATCCATTCCACACCCGCCCTCCTTCCCTCTGTCGGAGTAGCCGGCAAAAGAACTGAGGAGCGTCCGGGCGGCAGGGTATATACGGCGCCATGGCGCGCACTCCAGGGGCGCCCTGCCGCCCACCGAGTGTTGCAGGGTAAAAGTCTCCGACGAACGAGAACGCAGCGCGCGCACAACTACTGATATGGATATGGAGCAACACATCTCGAAGACAACAGTACACAAGGTGAAGTAAACCTTGTTATCTATCACAATTTATGAAATATAACCAGAAAAATATATTTAATGCTAGATTAAACATCATTCATCAGAGCTTAAATTCATAAGTATTTTTAACTAGAATTGATGCTAATGATGTTTATGGCTATGATGTTTCTTTCAGAAAATATCAAATATTACGTTCTGAAATTAGTCACTAATTTTTTCATAAATATGGGGAGAATTGAGTGTATTTTCATAAATATAAGATGAGATTGGTTTCAATATTCTTGGCATGAAGAAATGCACGCTGCTCAGTTACACATATGAATCACCAGTCTGTCTTTTTATAATTTAGTCATATGACTGAAAATGGATAATAAGTAGATTGTCCCAGTTAGCACCTCATCATATCATTGATAGACATTTTTTATTATCTAAAACGATTTCAATTTATTTTTATTCACAATAATTTTGCCATAGTGAGAAAACTTGGAAAGTTTTTACCATTTTATAGGTTAGATAACTAGACGTAAAAGTATTTTGAAACATAATGACACAATGTTCAAGATGCCTTTTGCTAATCAGTTCTTTATGAACTAATGTCATAACAGATAGTAAGGTTAATGTCTCTTTTTACCTGTAAAGGGTTAAGAACTGCAGTGAATCCTGGCTGACACTGAAGAGGACCATAGGGGGACAAGAACTTTCAAATCTGGCGGAGGGAAGTCTGTTTGGCTTTTTGTTTTGTTCAGTTGTCGCTCTCGGGCACTTGACGACAAGAGTACACCCAGGCTTCCTAATCTTTCTGAACTCAGTCCTGTCATGTTCAAAATAGTAAGTAATAGCAGGCAAGGGGATTAGTTCTTATGTTGTTGTTCTTAACTTGTAATGGTTCTTTATCTTGGGAAGGGTTGTTACCTCTGTTGCTGTAACTTGAATCTAGGCTGGGGGGGGTCGCTCTAATCAACTGAACTGAGTACCCTTAAGCATTTCCACCTGATTTAACAGAGATAATTTTTACCTGTTCTTCTTTAATTAAAAGCTTTCCTTTTACAGAACCTGATTGATTTCCTTGTTGTTAGCAATCCAAGGGATTGAGTCTAAGAACTCACCAGAGGATTGGTAGGGGGGAAAAGAGGGGGATGGGTTCTTTCAATTTGTTTTAAGATCCAAGGAGTTGGATCGTGTAAGCCTCTCAACGGCAACCAGGGAGGGAAAGTACTGGGGAAAGACGAGGAGGATGGTTATTTCTTCTTTTTAGACCCAAGGGGTTGGGTATTGATTCCCCAGGGAAGGTTTTGGGGGAACAGGAAGTGTGCCAGACACAGACTTCTGCCTGGTGGCAGCATACCAGATCTAAGCTAGGAATTAAGCTTAGAAGGGTCCATGCAGGTCCCCCACATTTGTACTCTAAAGTTCAAAGTGGGGGAAAAAACCTTGACAACAAAAAAATAGCATATTCACACTGAACAATTATTTTAAATATAACTTACAGAGAGCACTATAAGTTCTGTCCATTGAAGTATTGGAATACAATACTTAAAACTTTGCAAAATTGCACATAATTGTAAAACAGCTTATACCTGACCCCGAGCCGAGGGAATTCCAGGGTGGTTCTGATCATACTGGCAGAAGCAGATGCTGGCAGAAGCAGATGCTGTGATGACATATCAGAGTGGGAATCAGTAATTGGGGCAAGGCAGCATGCTGGAAGACCTAAGAATTAAAATACTCTTCAGTTTTCAAATAATAATTATGCGTTGACTGATTCTCTAAACTTTGCCAAAGAGGTTTTCAGCCCTACTGCTGAAGTTAATGGAGGACAATTGTCTTTGCCAACCACCTTTAAGTCGTGGGTCAGTAATGATGTTGGTGAAATTCTGGCCCCCAAAGTCAATGCCAAAACTTTAATTGACTTCAGGAGGGTCAGGATTTCACCTAATGGTCTTACTATAATTAACTTATAATCAATAGATGTCATAGTCTATTACGTGGCCCAGGAACAGCCCTATACTAAATGGTGCCCCAGGCGAGGAGCATCTTTCGCGCCCTCCCCCCATTTGAACGTTTGAATACCTTATTTTCATTGTATTTGTAGCCCATTTCATGACTTTGATGCAAGATATGCATGCATGATTTATTCCTGTCATATAAGACGATAAATACAGATCTGTAAATCTGTATTTATTCATGCCATATATAAACAAATAAAGAATTCATTTCCTCTAAGCTTATAGAAACTTTTTTAATTAATATCAAGAAATTGAACTCTGCATTAACATCGGGTGGACCAGTATTAAATAGTGTTAGAGTATGCTTATTCCTGGGGGAATTCTGCACTACTGCAGCGCAGTAGAAAAATGACCCCCTGTAGATGCTCTTTGCTTCCTTGCAGAAAATGGTTTCTGTGGGGAAGCAAAGAGAAGCTGCACCAGTGCTCACTCACCGCTCCCCAGCAGCTCAGACAAGTCTTTCTGGGCAGCCGGGGAGAGGTAAATCAATGGGGAGAAAGAGGCCTGGGGATGCCCCAGCCACCCAGGGAAATGAGTCCAAGCTGGGCAGGGAGGAGGGGAAGAGAAGGATGGAGACGAGTTTCCCCACCTTCCCTGCCCAAAGCAACTGGGGCTAGGTCAAACCAACCCCCCAAAACTTCCCCTGGCTGCAGGAAGCTCTGCACTGTGGGTTGGGGAGCTTGGTAGGGGGGAGGTCTGGGTGGAGAGGTGAGATTCAGCAGGGGGATTGCGGAGGGGATGTTCCGGATGCAGAGTAGTTGGCTGGATAGGGGGAGCAGCTCCCCGTACAGTGACCCCCTTCCCACACACCTAGAACCTCCCACCTAGCCCCCCCCATCAGGAGCCCCCTGCACACAGAACCCCAATCTGAATCCCCTGAACCCCCACCCCACTGAGCCTCACTCCCTCCATCAGGAGCCCACAACACCTGGACACCCACTCAACTGAACCCCAACCAGCTTCACTTTGACCCCCCTCACCCTACCAAGCCTCTCTCTCCCACCACCCACCACTAAGCCCTAAACACCTTCAGCTGGACCGAGCTCCTATGCATCCAGATCCCCCTCCCCAGACCTCCCATTGAGCTCCCCGCACCCAGATTGTGTCACACAGAAACCCTGAGAGAAACCTGGTACCCTTGAGGGAATTCTGTACCAAAAAATTTAAAAAATTAAAATTCTGCAAAGTTCTGCATGTTTTATTTGTCAAAATAAAACAGAAACACAACAACAATATAATCATACCATTTTCAATTATTTTGGTAATTTATTTCAAAATACTTGTAAGCAAATAATTAAAAATGGTGTGATTATATTGTTGTTGTGTTTCTGTTATTTTGACAAAATATGCAGAACTTTGCAGAATTTTAAAATATTGTGCACAAATCTTTTAATTTTTATGGTGCTGAATTGCCTCAGAAATAAGTAGATGATAGCCTTAGAATGTTAACCCTCATCCTTTAGTTCAAAAGGTCAATTTTCTTGCCTTTTCCCTTGTGAACTGAAGCACAGCATCAGAGAGATCCAAAGACTGGCCAATGTAATTTTAAAACAATAAAATACCAAGTGATGTCTCTTGTCGGCCATCGTCGATCAAAGATATATTTTAAGGAGCCTGAGCTTTGAAAAGCTGCATTAACCACTCACAAGTGTGACCAGCAGCGTGAGCAGAATCCTCAAAGCTATCCACACATTAGGAAAAGTGTCCTTCAGCCCTGCATCATGAATGAATTGGAGAACTTGGAGTGGAGAGTGCTTCCCATATGACAAAATGTATTGCATGTTCTCCAATTCAACATAGTGGTCTTTATCATTGATGTCTGAACATTCCCCATGTGTCAGTGTCCGATGAAGGTCCATACGATTGTTAAAGAGTGTTTTTCTGTCTGGCAGCAGCTTACGAAAGTCATACAAAAACCTCATTTTTTTTCGTGATGCGTCATTTTTCTGAATCTTTCTTTGATGAACACTCGAGTAATGTCAACAAGCAAGGAAAAAAAACTTTCTGTTGAATTTTTCTTCAAAGCTTCTGATCATCTCATCTCTGTCCTTGTAACCAAACTGTCTCTTCTTCCGATGAATACAAGTTTCCTTGAAGACAAGCTCAGCTCCTAAGTTTTCCTCTATTTCTTTGGCAGCAGCGATGGCATCTTCAAATCTGTTGTCTCTGTAGGCCACAACAAAATCAAGACATCTTCTCAAAGAAGAAGTGGTCATGATGTCCATTGACTGAATTTATAATGCCTTGCCTACAGCATTTACTGAAAACCCAGAATATCATGCCAAACCACAGCTGAGACCAGAAATTTGAAGTCAATGATCTGGGTTGCCAAGCTTTGCACCACGTGTCAGATTCTGTCCTTGTCTTTACTTGACTGCACCCGTTCTATCAGGCTGTGGTAGAGTTCAGTCACTTGGTTTCTCACTGGCCTTATGCTGTCAATGTAGCTCTCCCAGCAAGTGTCACTTAGCACCTTCACAATCAGATTTGTAACATTGTCTGCGAGGATCTTCCACCTGATAATTGATGCTGAAAACATGTTGCATATCCTTTGCAGTACTCTGAAGAGAGATACTGAATCTAAAGCAGATGACACTGTATCTAACACAACAAGGTTAAGGGAATGGCATTCGCAAAGCATGAGAAAAGTTCTTAGATTCAGCGCAAATATCCTCGCCTGAACACCATTGTTTCTTCCCTTCATGTTGTGCTGTTATCACAGCCTTGGCCACAGCAGTCCTGAAGCTTTATTTTATTTTCATTCAAAATGTTCATAAACAATTCTGTTACGCCTTTTCCAGTAGAGTCGTTCACAGATCAGAAACAGATAAAGTGTTCCTTTACTTAGGTACAGCCATCCTCCTACTCAACAAATCTTAGTGTAAATGACACCTTTTCACTGTGACCTAACATCAGGAGTGCAGTCCATTATTATGGTGTAATACTTCACTTTGCCAAGCCGCTTCAATATGTTATCAAGCACCTTCATGAATAGTCCTGGAATTATTGAAGTTAATGAGAATGCTCATGGAGAATGGTTCAAAAAAGAACTAGATAAATTCTTGGAGGATAGGTCCACCAATGACTGTTAGGCAGGACAGGCAGGGATGGTGTCCCTAGCTTCTGTTTGCCAGAAGCTGGGAATGTGCAACAGGGAATGGATCATTTGATGATAAACTTCATTCCCTCTGGGACACCTGATATTGGCCACTGTTGGAAGACAGGATACTGGTTTAGATGAACCTTTGGTCTGACCCATATGGCTGTTCTTATGTGTTTAAAGTTAAGCACATTCTTAAATATTTTCCAAAATTGGGTCTGAATGTTCAGCACCTTGCCGGACTGAGCCATTATAGGATATAAATATGTTATTGTTATTCTGACATTTATATTTAAAAGGTAAAGCTCTTGCAACACAGTGTTTATAGACTTGATCCTTTTTGGGCATGTGATTATGTCACCAGTGAATTTTGTTAAAAATGTTTGTAATATTTTTTGGTGGGCAGCATCAGTGCAATTAATGTTATAGTTGAGAAGGTGTTCTAAAATGCATGCTGGTTAGTTTATATTAAGTTTACTTTGGGGCGGGGGTTCAGCCTCTGTTTCTTTGTATAAAAGTTGTGTTGTCAACATAAAATAGCAACAACTAAAAAACCAACAAACAGCCTCATTTTGTATTAGAAAAACTGCTGGATATTTTTTGAGAAGCACAATAGCAAAAATGCTGTGAAAAATTGAGTGGTTCCTCCAGCAATAGTTGTGTCCTTGATAAATTTGACATTCATGTAAGCAGTTTGCCGTGGGTTTTCATTTTGATAGAATAGTTGCATTATTTTTGCTAGACAATTTACTGCTCCCTGATAACTATTTCTTAGATAAAATACATGTCAGATAAGATAAAGTACTTCATCATAAAAGGGGCAGCATGAGGGCGTAATATGCTGAGGGGCTGCTGTCTAGCGATCTTGAGTTTCTTAGTTACATTCCTAGCTCTGCTGGTTATATTGGAATAGCAGCTATAAGAAGCATCAAGCTTGTAGTTCCTGATGTGTTAAATAAAGGGATTGCTCATTAGGGTATGTCTACTCTTGCCATTTAAAGGGGAAAAAGTCCCTTTTTTGTGCAAAAACCGTAAGAGCGTCTACACTTGCCAATGACTTTTTGCAGTGAAAGTTTCACTGCAAAAAGAAAACTGCCTCCATGAGAGAGCTCTTACCAGTGATGCTTTTGTGGTGATGTGTGTGTAAGTGAAGACACGTTCTTCCTGTTTACAGAACTTTTAGCCTCTGCAGGATATCCCATAGTGTCTAGGTGACCACTCTGGCCAGCAGTTCTGCTGCTTTGACACCAGGTAAATAGAGATTCACCCCTCCCTTCTAAAGCCCCAGGAACTTTGAAACTCCACTTCCTGTTTTCTTGGCAAGTGTTTACTTATCATCCGATCATGTGACAATGTCTGCTCCACGGAGCAAATGATCCCCTTCTTAGAATAATGCTGAGCTACTGGAGCTGATCAGTGTTTGGGGAGAGGAGGCTGTGCAGGGACCCAGGATGCCCCGCAATCTCCCCCCCCTTCCCACAAGACCTATTGTCAAAATGGAAAGAGCTGCACTGTGGGATAACTGCCCTCAGTGCGCTTCTCTAATTGGGGATGGAAGTGCTGCAAATGTAAACACTGTCTGATGCCTGTGGAAGTAAGTGAGTATACAAACCAGCACTTTTCTGTCACCAGTTCCCCATAACCATTTAAACTGATAGCGCAAAACCTCTGCAAGTGTAGACTTAGGGCTTGTTTACACTACGAAATTAGGTCGAATTTATTTAAGTCAACATTTAGCATCCAATTTTACAAAATTGATGCTGTATATCCCCTCTGTGCACATTCCATCGGCGGAGTGCATCCCCCCTACCATGGCTAACATTCACTCACGGAGAGATGCGCTGTGGGCAGCTATCCCACAGTTCCTGTTGCCAACTGGAATTCTGGGTTAGTCTCCCAATGCCTGCAGGGACAAATACATTTTCACGAGTTGTTTTGGGTGCATATCATCAGCCTCCCATGATGCATTTGGCTCCTCCCTCCTTGAAAACAACGGCAAACAATCATTTTCATGCCTAAGCCTAGGTTACTCTTGCAGATGTCATAGCATGGCAAGCATGGACCCCGCCTAACTGTACACTGTTGTTGTGAGTGTCGCAAACACCTCATGCGTCTTCCTGCGTTATTTGCAGAACCTAGCCAGAATGTGATGCCACGCAAATAGCTAAGCTGGAAGCCATGGAATGGAGCAATTTTCAGAGGCTGGCTGTGGCAGCCAGGCATGTTGACATAGTGGAACACCCTTCTGGGCTCGGGAAACAAGCACAGACTGGTGGGACCGCATAGTTATGCAGGTATGGGATGAGGAGCAGTGGCTGCATAACTTTTGAATGCACAAGGCCAATTTCATGGAACTTTGCAAATTGCGTTCCCCAGCCCTGAAGCGCAGAAATATCAAAATGAGACCTGCTCTGACAGTTGAGAAGCAAGTGGCGATAGCGCTGTGGAAGCCTGCAATGTCAGATTGCTACTGATCAGTCAGGAATCAGTTTGGAGTGGGTAAATCTACCATGGGGGCTGCTGTGATCCAAGTAGCCAGGGCAATCAGTTCACTTCTGCTAAGAAGGGTAGTGACTCTGGGAAAGGTGCAGGATATAGTGGATGGCTTTGCTGTGATGGGGTTCCCTAACTGTGATGGGGTGATAGACGGAATGCACATCCCTATCTTGGCACCAGACCATCTTCCCAAAGAGTACATAAACTGCAAACACTACTTCTCAATGGTGTTGCAGGTGCTAGTGGATCACCAGGGCTATTTCACTGACATCAACATGGGATGGTCGGGAAAGATACGTGATGCACGCATCTTTAGGAACTCCAGTCTCTTCAGAAAGCTGCAAGAGGGAACTTTCTTCCCAGACCAGAAAAATGTTGAAATGCCAATAGTTATCCTTGGAGACCCAGCCTACCCCTTGCTCCCATGGCTCGTGAAGCCATACACAGGTAGCTTGGACAGCAGTAAGGATCAATTCAACCATAGGCTGAGTCAAGTGCAGAATGGTGGTAGAATGTGCCTTTGGATGTTTAAAGGGGCGCTGGCACAGTTTACTCACTAGGTTAGACTTCAGCGAAAGCAATATTCCCATTGTTATTGCTGTTTGCTATGTGCTATACAATATCTGTGAAAGTAAGGGGGGAAAGTTTCTGATGGGATGGGAGATTGAGGCATATCGTCTGGCTGCCAATTATGAGCAGCCAGACACCAGGGCAATAAGAAGAGCACATTGAGGTGCACTGCATCTCCGAGAGGCTTTGAAAACCAGTTTCATGAATGATCCAACACTGATGTGACAGTTCTGGGTGTTGTTCCTTACCAAGCTGTCCCTTTTTTTGCATGTATTGCCCTGTAAACTAAACCCCCACCAACCACATTGTGCATGGTGAATAAAGAGCCTCTTGTCCTCAATTCGTGCATTTTTGTTATGCTAACAAACACTGAACAGAGACAGCAATGAATAGCAAATATAACCCAGTGTAAGGGCCTGATAACACAGGAGGAAGGGGCAAGGACACATAGCTTACTACAGTTGCACTGTCTAGCAAACAGAGCTGTGGGAATGAGAGCTTTCTGCTCCACGAACCATCCCCTGGAGCTGAGTTCAAGGGATAACAGAGCTTCCCCCTTTCTCCCACCCCACATTCTAGGATGTCTGGGAGAGGAGGATATGGAACTTTATGAGGCAGGCAGCTGGTGGGATAGCTCAGTGGTTTGAGCAATTGGTCTGCTAAACCCAGGGTTGTAAGTTCAGTCCTTGAGGGGGGCCACTTAGGGATCTGGGGCAAAAATCAGTATGTGGTCCTGCTAGTGAAGGCCAGGGCTGGACTCAATGACCCTTCAGAGTTCCTTTCAGCTCTATGAGGGGGGGGGGTGGGAAATGGGTGCAGTGGGACTCTAAGGTCTAGCTGCCTTTCCTGCACCTCATCCAGATGCCTAAAGATGTCCATTTGCTCCCCCATCAGCTGCAACATCTCCTCTTGCATGTTATGCTCTTGTTCCCTCCATGCTTTCCTGCCTTCTTGGTCAGTGCGCATGCTCTCTGACAGTGTAAGCATTCAGCTGGGCCTTGTCAATCTCGGAGGAACGCATCAAATCACAGAACATGTCTTCCTTTGTCCATTTTTTTCGCCTTCTAATCTGGGACAGCCTTTGTGCTGGTGTGGAGGAAGCACCCACAGACAACGTTGCAGCTGCAGGGAAAAACATACATTGCTGAAAACAAAAGGTTAACTCTTGCAATAAGTGAAATAATTCACAGCAGTATATACATTCTCTGAGGTATACGGTCACATTTTGTTTTCTAAAAGAAGCGCCTTCCAGTAAGGTACAACACATGGCAGAGCACTGGGCAGCAGATTTCGGTTTGGAGGCAGGCAAGCATGGTAAGCACACAAGAAAGGGGTTAGGCGGTGTGAGGCCACATCTGGGGACATTTTTTAGTGTGGAATCTCTTGGCAGATTAACAGGCTTTTCTGGGGATACTGGCCGCCACTGTATCCCAATTGTTTACCTCAAATTAAACATTAACCACAATTGGATTTAACCCCTGTAGTGTTATTACAAGTGTGCACTCATCAGAGATGCCTTTCCCACCATCACAGTCCTGCAACAGTAGGCCCTAGGAGGGGATTGGCTCCAGAGTTAGGAAAAGGTCCTGGCTGTTGGGAAGAATGGATACTCTACTTGCCTGCTGCACATTCTCCTCCTCCTTCTCTTCCTCATCAGCGTCTTCCTCATTGTTACCTGTGGCCGTCTGGGACTCCTGGGATGTATCCACAGAGAATGTTGGGGTACTGGTGGTGTCCCCGCCTTGAATTGCATGCAGCTGCTCATAGAAGCAGCATGTTGGTGGCTCAAAACCAGAGTGACTATTTGCCTCCCTTGTCTTCTGGTACGCTTGACTGAGCTCCTTTATTTTCACACGGCACTACTGTGTGTCCCTAGTAAAGCCTTTGTCCCCCATGCCCTGTGCAATTTTGTCATAGATGTCAGCGTTCTTGTTTGGGTTCAGAGCTCTGCCTGCACAGACTCTTCTCCCCACACAGCAATCAGATCCAATGTCTCCTGTATGCTCCATGCTGGAGCACATTTGTGGACCTGGGCAGGCATAGTCAGCTATGGTTGTGAGTGCTCCACAATGATCAAACAGGACACTGAAATTCAGAAGTTCCTGGGGATTTTCCTGTATATCTGGCTGAAGTGCAGTGGAGTTGAAAGTGCTGTCCAAAGTGGTCACATTGGAGCACTCTGGGACAGCTACCGGAGGTCAAACCAGTTGAATTACACAGTGCTATGTCTACATTACCGTTAATTCGACCCAGGAAGGTTGACTCTAGCACTACTCCTCTCAATGAGGCGGAGTACAGGCGTCAATTTTACAAGCCCTTTAGGTCGGCAGAAAGGGCTCGGTAGCGTAGAATTAAGGTACATGTCACTGCAGCTTTAACTCTGCCCTCTTTGAGTGATGTTCCAATATATATTTTACACATATATTCACACTCTGCCTTTGTAGACAGTGCAGAACACTCAGGAAACAGAGACATAACCTATACGTGCCCTGCACTCAAACACTTAGCCACTTCCACAGAAACAATCCCACATGTAATAAATGTTACAACCCCTTCACTTTTAGGCACAGGATGCCATTGAATACTATACTTTCATTTACCATCATTAAACCCACAGACTGCTATCTTATCCCATCTTGCTGCTGACCGCTGATGGCAAGAAGACTGCTATATACTGCTACCGACATAACCTTCAGAACTAATAGCTGACATGAGGCATACTGGATTTCTCTAGGTACACATGTACCTCTTTCCTATGATCACACACAAATGCAGTCAGAGAGAGGGGGATCAGACCCTCCCAGAAGTGCAGGGCCCTCCAAATGTCCTCTTATCACAAATCACCACTCTTCCAAATTGCTCCATCTAATTCCTTCACTATTCAATTTGTCTACACCTCATCAAGTGGATGCAGGAAGAATCCATGCAGATAAATCTCAGCATCTATTTCCAGATCCAGTTGGTAGAGTTAAAGTTGTGTTGGCATTTATCTTAATTCTGCATTTCCTGGTTTTCAGAGGTTTGAGTTTTGCTGAACTCTATTTTCTGGAAGAGCATGAGTTAAAGGCAACTTTAGTTTTGTTGTCAATGAATATATATAACAAAATTTCAATTTGTATTAAAATTAAATATTGGTTACCTTTAAGCTAGCAAGGAATAAATTTGGAGTCTAGTTTTAGAAAGCATTTTGAAGAGGAGTGCACCTGCATGCTTGTGGCTTGGTTTGGTGCCTACTTAATTAATCATTATGAACCTCATTACAGAGACTGCTAATTGAGACCTTTCTGTGATTGGTTGAAATGTACAGTATACATTGTAAGAACTAGCAGTAATGGTAGTGTAAACCCTAAATAAAGAGTACAGTGTACTTACTGTCTTTTGTTCATCTTCCTTTTGTAGATTTTTCTCATATGGATAATATATCCAGTATTTTCTCAGTTACAACTACGAAATAGTATACAGTATTAGGTGAAAAATAATTTTTGTTCGTATTGTTTGACCTTATTTCTTCTGTGTGCTGTCTTAACACTATGACAGTGAAAATCTCTCCAAATCCTAACAGTCTCTTAAAGTACCGAGTTTATGATGGAATTCATTCCTGAAATTATTATTCGGGCAAAAATAATTTCAATGGAAGTTTTACCTCACTCATGACTACCCGGTTGACCCCTTAGTTTGTCTATGTAGAATGAAATATTGAGTCATACAAAAGAGATCTTTTTAAAAAATGGATATCTCTTTCTAGATTAACATTTAAAAAATTTTATAAAAATATTTTTAAAATTTAATGGTCTAGAATTGGTTAACTATTCCTGTAAACTTTGTTTATATAGAATCAGGGATATCAATCATGGTCGTAAAATGTTAAGTAAATATAGTAGTGAGGCAAAAAGCAACCAAAGTGCAATGAGAATTTGGCCACTAAAGTTGCTAAACAAAATGTTCACAGAATTACTCTAGTATACGGCATTAGAGAGTCATAGATCAATTAACTTATACGTAGTCTTTTGGAGAAAACAAATGGATTGATTGTAGTTTCTTTAATAATTAATTGTTTTGCATTTAAAATAAAACAAAGTAATTCAGAGTGCACAGGTCTTTCCTGAGCCAATTCCAGTTAAGGTCACCAATACAAAGTAGTTCTTAGGAAGTGAAACTTGTGGGAGTTAATTAGTAAATTAGATGCTGGAGAAAATAAATGTGTCCAAGTGAGAATTATGTTGTTCTCTTGGGCTGAATTATGAGTTCAAATTATGATTTCTGTACTCTTGGATACATCAGTCTAGATTGATTGCTTGTAGGTTAAATGTCTCAAATGATGGTGAGTAGCATTAGTCAGATTGAAGCAAAGTTAACGGTGTCACTTTCTGTCTCCTGTGTCCACACTGTTCACTTTACCTCACCAGGAGGTGGTTCCAACATAGTGCTGTTGTGTGACAGAAAGAAAATCCCAAAAGTCAGAAAACACACAAACCAAGAAAAAAAGAATCCCACTTATGAGAATCCCCATAAAGTTACTGTTGTAAATCTATCTGTCTCCAGGCCTACAAACTGACAGTCAACACTGTGTTATAGTCATCTGATAATCCTGGACTTGCCGTTTTAAGGCTGATCAGCTTTTTTTAGAAAAAGCCATTATGGCAGCACAAAGCCCATGGAAGAAAAGTCTCCTGTTCATCGTACTGCTTAAAAAGTGTATGTGATCTTACTCTAGTGAGATGAGGATGCAAGCATATCTTTTTTTTATCAAACTCTGGCTGTCAAGATTAGAAAATCTGCTATTTTTCAGAGAAAATCAAAACAGATGCTCTCACTTTCCAAGGCAATTAATTCTACATAGCCAAGCAGGCATCAGAGATAATGGAAGTTTAGGAGGAACCTAGAGTAACTGACCATAAGGACAGGGCTCCCTTTTTAGATTTATATCAGATTATATAGCAATTCCAGCAGTTTCCTTGTCCCTATAACATTGTCATGTCCTTCATGTTAACCTACATCAAAGTCTAGTCACCTCTTTCACTGCATGCTGTTGCTATCCACTGTCCCCTTCTCATTTCTTCTCTATTTCTTTTTCTCTCCCTCTCTTTTCAGTGCTTCACCTTTGTCCTTGGTGACTTAAATTCTCACTTAGATGGTACATCTGATCCTTTAGCCTCCCATTTCTTTACTCCTTAAATCCCAATTTGGTCTTCAACCTTGAATGAGTTCTCCCCTCTTGAATTCTTTTGACCTCATCTTTATCCAGCACTGCTTCCTCTCTGACCTTTCAGTCTCAGAATTTCCTCTTTCTGACCACTTTTCTCTTTTAGTGTCACTCACTCCACTCCAGTTCTCCATCTTTCCCCCACTCTTGTGACCTCTGAAACCATCAACGATCCTAATTTTTTTTTCTTGAAGTCCTAAGCCATTTCCTACTTTCTCTCTCTTCCCTTTTCATCACTGACTCTGTGCTCGACTCCCTCAACTCTTCCATTTACCCTTGACTCCTTTGCCTTTCTCCCTCATCCAGTGATTCTCGCAACAGACCCCAACCTTAGCTTGCACCTGTCACCTGATATTTCTGCTTCTGTTTCCACACCGCCAAGCACTGCTGGAGGAAAACTAGAGACCCAACTGACTTTACTCTTTAAAAATTTGTCCTGTCCTCCTTCAACTGTGTCACCTACGATGTCAGTAAATATACGTCTCCCTCATTGACACTTGAATCCATAACTGCTGTTGCCTGTGCCACTTTTGACTAAATTTTCAGGCCAGCCTGCCTGCCTTCATCCTCTCCTCTGTCAAGACTTTACCAACTTCTTTAAAGAGAAAAATCAACAAAATCCAATACATTCCCTTCCTTCCCTGCTTTCCCTCTCTTGTGAATCCATTTCAATTTCACTTCCACCGGCTTCCCTTCTCTGAAACTGTTCTTACCAAAATTTCCAGTGGTCTTTTCCTATCGAGATCTAAAGACCTCCATGTCCTCCTTTATCTTTCTCCTGCCTTTGTCATGGCCATTCATTCTTTCCTCTTTAATATTCTATCCTTTCTTGAATTTTGTGGCAATGTTTTTCATTTTTCTCTGAGTTCTCCACTTGCTTATTCAGCATTTCCTTTTGGAGTTCCTTCTCTCCTGTACTCCCATTTTATCTGTACCAGGACTGGCTCAGTACTTGTTCCCCATCTTTCTATGCCTTTATACCTTATCAGCTCACATGGCTTCAGAGGTCATCTCTGTGCAGATGCTTGTTGCATCTGCTTCTCCAAATCTAAATTATCCCTATCTGTACAGAATTACATTTTTCACTTTCTCTCTGACATATCCTTACGAATGGCATGCTGTCATCTCATACTCAATGTGGTCAAAGTTTGCTTCTCCTTCTTCCACCTTACCATCTTAATTATCTCCATTTTCCATCATGATTGACAACACTTCCATCTGCCTTGGCTCCCAGACCACAAACTAGGAGTCATCTTTGACACCTTGGTCTCTCCTCTTCCCATATCCAAGATATGATCAAATCCTCCCATTCCTTCCTTCATAACATCTCTTAAATTTGTCCAGTTCCTCTCCATCCCTGCTGTTATACTTCCTGGCCATGCTCTAATAATCTCCCACATTGACTACAGCAACCTGCGTCTCTTTCGGCTTTTTGCCCTCATGTTGCTCCCCTCCAATTCAAGATTCTGTTGCCAAAATATTCTTTTTTGTCTATTGCTGTAACTACGTAAACACTCCCACTCATTAAAATCATCAAGTAGTTGCCTTCACTCTCTGTATCAAGTTCAAAACTTAATTTCCTTGATTTATATGCCCATCATCATTGTGCCTCTGCCCATATAGCTGACATGGTCTCTTATTGTGTCCCTCCCATCTTTCCACTCCATTGATAAAATCAACCTCATCTCCTTATTGCACAAATGTTTTAATGCTGCCCCATGTGCTTGGACATTTTTCAGAGATTGAATCCACCAATAAACCAGTCTTGTCTCATTCAGATTCCTCTTGAAGACTCACTTCCTCTGTAAAATGTACAAGAGATAAACTAATTACAGTAGAGTGTTCCAGTAGCCACTGACTAGAACAAACACGTTTTACTGGAGTTTATTCCAATAGCTCCTGAGATGCAATGATTGCCACTAGAAATCTGTACATTTTCAAATACTATTTTTTTAGTTGGACATGCTATAAACCCCATCACTATTGCATAAAAGCCCTTTGTCACAATCCTTTTAACACTAATGTAAGTTTTTTGCCTGCAAATTAAACACTTACAATATAAGATTTTTTCCTTTTATGATGCTAAAAATAATGATTTCACAGTGTTTAAGTTCCTGATTTTTATGGTGATGACAAGAGATTGGCAGTTTTCAGATTATCTAAGAACTTCTGAATGTGAAAATTTAAAGTGCAAGTGAAAGGTTTGCCCTCATTGCCTGGACTAAACTGCTATAAAGTCAAAGGTCAGATTTTTTACTTTTCAGTGTGGAACAAAGTGCTAGATTGTCATCTTTTACACTGGTAAAAGCTTTCTCGAAATGTTGTTTCACCATTGAATGAGATATGAATTGAAGCCTGGGTTTTGCTTTTTAGTTTTTAGAAAGCCTTTAAAAATGTATTTAGGAGTAGCTATAAGATCAAGTGTAATAAATTATAGTTTGAGTACAGTGTGTTGTAGTAGTCTCTCTTGGAGGTGATCATGTGGATCACTGTGGTTAGGTCCATCCAAAACAGAAATGGGAGCTGTTGCCTGGCTAGGAAAGGATGGTAGAAATAATTTCTAGCTATTGACACTGTTTGAGGCAGAGTGAAGAATCCAGAACTCCAAAATGGCAAACCATTGTTATGACTGGGGGGCAAGATGTCCAAGGGACAAGGGGGATATTACATTTTTGACAGTTCCTCAGTGTATTTTCTTCTACCAATTAACACTCCCTCTATTTTTAATTTCAGTCAACTGATCTTCATCCTTCTTATTTCACTAAGGTACTAGGACAGCTGGGCAGTGGTGTTTGGCATAAATGAGATGTAAAGTAAGTTGTCATCTGCATATTGCTGGCACTGAAGTTCATATCATCTCATGATCTGTCTTAGGGTTTTTAAATCTATGTTGGACAACATGGGAGATAAGATGGAAATTCTCTGAAATCTAGCTGATAGGAAAGAATGTACCCAGTTTAGTATGATTTGACTTGCTCGTGCTCAGAGTCCTAAGCAAATCAGCAATACATTGTGATCGTCAGTGTCAAAAATTGCTGACAGCTTGAATGAAATAAGCATAGATGTTTGCCCCTTGCCTATGCCAGAGAGGAGATGATTCGCCAGTAAGGCTAATGCTGTCTGAATGTTATAGCCAAGTCTGAAATCCCAAATGTGAATGATTTAGGATGTTGATGAGAGAAGTAAGATGCTATTAGAGATGACTCTTTGCTAGCTTTTAACTTTTTCAGTTACTTTGCCCAAGAAAGGAAGATTAGATATTGTATGGTAATTGGAGAGAACATTCAAACTGAGAAATTAATATTTTTTCAGCTCAAGACAAACTATTACTTGTTTCAGGTTCACTAGATTGCCCTTACCTACAGAGGAATTGATTTAATTTTTTTCAGCAAAGGGACCATTCTATCTTTGATGGCTTTCACAAGCCCTGAAGAGCACCTAAGGAATTTAGGATCACATGTCTCATTGATTTTCAGTATGTGTTGAGCAGAGGATTTCACTAAGATGCCTGCATGATGTCCTCATTCTTATTCTGAGTGGTTACAGTTAATTGAGAGTCCAGCAATATGTATAAACAGTTCAAATTATATCCTACAGTGTGCATTTACTTCTGTTTCTTGCCAGTGAATTTCATCTGCCATTGTGTTGTGTTCACCTAGCTTTTTTAGATTCCCCTAAAGTTCTTCAATCATCTCCAGTCTTGACTAACCTAAATAATTTTTTTCTTCTGCAATTTTTTCCACCTCACTTTTCATCCCCCTTTGCAGATTACAGATAAATGTGTATGTCCTAATACCAGTCTCTAGTACAAATGTTTGGTGTATCCCATTCTTCTTAACCTTCATCAGGTTGATACAGTATTTCTACATCCCATTTCTAATCTATTTCAATAGTTGACATCTCACTCCCTGACTACAAAATTCCCTGTAATAGCCTCTCACAAGAGGCTATTTTGTCAAAGGGGTTTTTCAAAGGGCTTTTAAAAGTCCAAATAAATTATGTCAAATTTATCTACTCTTTTGTTGACATATTCAGAAAATTCTGGTAGACTATAAAGACAAGATTTTTCCTTGCAGAAGTTTTGCTGGTTTGCCCCTATCAGATCTCATTCCTCTAGGTGTTTTATTATTCCATTTTTATTATAATTTCAGCCCATTTTCTGGGTACTGTAGTAAGGCTTATTGGACTGTAATTCACAGGAACACTGCTAGACTTTATTTAGTTATAAGTATGTTTCTGCCTTGTAGCCCTCAAGCATAACTGCTGATTTTAGTGAGCAATCATTTAGCTTTTTTGCAATATCCTTACCCTCAATCTTTCCAGGTACCTTGAGGTTATCCAATGTACCCACCAATACTCTGGCAGGCTTCCTACTTAAAAGAATTTCTTGTTATTGGTATTTCTCTTTGAATATTAGCTCTTCAAAATTCCTCTTAACCCTCCTAATTTGTACGTGACGTTTTACCTTGCCATAGTTCATGTGCCTTCCTTAGTACCTTCAGTTATTAGATTGTTAAGATTTTAATTTCTTCACTTTCAACATTAGGATTTTTATTATTTATTATTTTCCTATTTTTAATCACTCTGGCTAATGTTTAGTGTCATAATGCTGGGTCACCTCCCACACTCCTTACTACAGATTTACTAAGGCTAGTGTCTAGTGTTAGTTATGTAAAGTGGGTTAAGCTGGAATGTATTGCAATATTATGATTTTATGAAAACTCTAGTCAAAAGATATAATTATGTTGGGTCATGGGCATCAACAATTTTCTTCAACTGGATCACAAAGAAAAAAGTTTGAAAACCACTGCTCTAAGCCAGTGTTTCTCAACCAAGGGGACGTGTACCCCTGCAAGTATGCAGAGGTCTTCCAGGGGTACATCAGCTCATCTAGATATTTGCCTAGTTTTACAATAGGCTACATAAAAAGCACGAGCAAAGTTAGTACAAACTAAAATTTCATACAGTGACTTGTTTTTAGTGATCTATATACTATGGAATAGGATAACGTAATGTGCGTATACACACTGTATTAAACATGCATTTTATGTCATTTACTGATGCGTGCAAGCATGTTCATATGGTTGAAGTTGTAGTTTTTAAATTAGGTGAAACTTGGGGTATGCATGACAAATCAGACTCCTGAAAGGTTGAGAACCACTGCTCTAAGCGCTATGTCAAAGGATATAAGGGCAGGGAGCATCATCACTGCCTTGGTTTTGTGAGAAAAGAATGACTTGGCTTAGGTGCCTCCTGTTAAGTGCATAATTCCCTTTGAGAGGCAGGATTTAGGCCACACTCCTGACCTTGGCATTTCCTATTGGTTAGCTTAGGCGGCTCTCCACTGAGCATACCTACTGGATTGGGCCCCACAGGCAAGACAGGTAGACAAATGCCTATCTTCCCTTGATTTCTCTGGGGCTTAGGCAGGAGCTAGGGAACTTTTATTGTAAAAACTTAGGTGCTATGTGAGTTTAGGTGTCTACAGGGTTAGGCAATATCCAAGCAGGAATTTTGTGGATCTAAGTAGAGCCTAAAACTGGGACTTATATGCCTAAATATATTTGTTTCTGGGTGGAATTTCAGTTGCTGATTTTGACCTGTAAAACTTTACAAACCTTACCTTGTGATCTACATCTTCAGAGACTAATCTCTCTTCCTCTGTGATGCTGCCATGGTTGAGATCAGTAGAACTGTTTGAGCAAGATCTCATTCATTATGCTTCAAGGCATTCTCTGCAAGGGTCTCTTGACTTTGGAACTTACTTTCTCCCATTTGAAGCCCCAAAGTTGCAGACCTGTATTTAGGGCAACAAAACCCATCTATTTGGGCAAGTGTTTGGAGGAAAGGGGGATACATTTTGTAGGCTCTGGATAGTAGTTGTATTTTTCATTTGGGATGTTAGGATTTACCAGGAGCTGAGGTGAGGGGAGTTTGGTTGCTACTGCCTGGTTGTTTTGTGTGGAAAAAGACTATTGGTTTCTAACAGCTGGTTTTGTCTCACTTTGACAGTAATTAATTTAGATCAAGGCAATTAGAATAAACATCTTTTTATGGAAATATTTAAGGTTAGTGATGGTCCTTAGACCTAACAAACGTTATGCTAAGAATTGGTTTTAGTTTAACCCCCCTGAAGAAAGAGAGGGAGGTAGGAGCATTGGAAACTTTAGGAGGAGATCAAAGGCAGCCAGATGACCAGGAGTTTAAATAAGGAACCTGGGGGTGAGCAAGGAAGAGGAAGTGTGGGGTAGGAAAGAACAAGGGTCACAAAAGCTAGTTAAAAGCTCCAGGATGGAAAGGTTATTCAGTAGGTAACAACCTGCATGAGGCAGGGGACACTCTCCCTTCCTGGACACCAGTGGTCTCTAAGGACTCCTAAGGGAAGGGTGAGGGAAAGGGACATGCATGTAATGTTCATTTTTTGTATGATGTATACTCTCCTGTGCTTAACATGGTTAGGTATAAAAGAGCAAAATGCTATTAGACTGTGCAAAGTGTGTGCTGGCTTCTTCGTAACTACTGTATGCCTCCAAGAGAGGTAAACTGTAAACCAGAAACTGGGAGTGGAGTTCTGGGACAGAATGTATTGAAGTAACTGAGGTTCTCTGGAAGTCAGTACAGCGTGGGCCTAGGGTAGGGTGACCAGACAGCAAATGTGAAAAATCGGAACACAGGGTGAGAAGTAATAGGAATCTATATAAGAAAAAGACCCAAAAAATCGGGACTGTCCCTATAAAATCGGGACATCTGGTCACACTAGCCTAAGGCAGGCAGGCTGAGTAGCTCAATTTCTGTCAAGGGGTGGCAGACTGAGAGTCAGTGCACAGGAAACATGCCAGAGAGGCGAAGGGAGGAGACAGTGCTGTAGCCTTCTGAGGCTCCAGAAGCTTGATACACTCAGGAGTATGCACAAACAGAGGCTTGGGTTTCTCTTCTAGCAGTCTTAATGAGTGGCCAGGAGGGGGGCATTTGCTAGGATCCGTGACATCTGGTCTTCAAAGGACTTGTTTATACAAACATCAGTTTGCAGTGAGCTGGGGTGTGAATCTAACCAGCCGTAGCCTGCCATGCTCTAACAGACTGTGTGAACCCTACTGAAGTGCACAAACTGTTGCTTAGTGCACGTTGATCTACTCCTGTTTCAAAGCAAAAACAGTGAGAGAAAAATAAGTCCTTTCTTGGGAGTCCTTCTTTGTCCCAGCTGATTTTTTTTTAACTACAAATGATTCTAATCTTAGAATGTGACAGCAAGCCTTCATGAATATGGTTTTCAGTATATCTAACATGATCAGCCAATTAATAATGGATGAGTGAGGGGATGTAATTTAAAAAATACTAGTAATAAATGACTTGGAACCATCTAATTATTCACCTAACTAGCTTATGTAATGATGTGAACTTATTGTTAGCCTTTTTCCACCCTCCTTCTTCCCTCCTTTTGTTTGTCCATTGAGATCAGAGGCTGAGTCTTTGTATTTATTTGTAGATGCTTAACTGGGCCCTAAACCTGATATGGGGCTCTAGGTCATTACATTAGTACAATAATAATAAAAAGAGACTTTCACATGTTATAATTATGCCAAAAGTAATTTTACTGTGTTTCTGCTGCAATTTAAGAGATTTCGCTTGCTTTTTAAACAAAAAACAGACAAACAAAAACCCCAATAATGAACTAATTATAATTGAACAACATGTTATAATGATTATGAATTAATCATAATGTTCCTGGAGCTCTATGGCAGAATTCAAGTGTTGCTAATTCTCCTAGTTATTACTTCATGATATCTGCTGTCTTCCAGGTGCTTTTCTGATATTAAATTCCTGTAGCTGGAAAGTGTATTTTATGAAAAGTTATGGAGCAACAATTTTGATTGAAGTGTGTTACTCACATAGGTTACTATTGCTTAATGTAGCCAACTTGCATAATATAAAAAGACTGATTACCTAAAGTTGAATGAAAAAGAATTTTGAAGAACTCTTACATTTCATCTCATAGTATGTTAAATGGCAAAGTAATAAGCTTGGGGACTTGGACCGTTAGGCAGAAAAAATATGTATTCTTGTATTTCTCTATATTCACATGGCCACAGGACACTTGAAAATAAGACTTTTTTATTATGGGGCAAGGAATATGATTAGATGAATCACTGAAAGTTTTACTCTCCCCTTTAGAAATACTTTATTTGACATTTTTAAAATGACTTGTTATAAGTATCAAATTTCTGTTTCAGTCTGAAACTAATTTTCATACCAGTTTGCAATAATTACAATAGGTCTGCTATGAGATATGGCTATACTTAACCATGATGCATTTCTAGTGTTGTAGCATACTATGCTGTAGGTTGATTTGATGAAAATGTTAAAGCTAGGAACATATTTAAGGGAATTAATAGCCTGGAAAGTTGTTGAATTGACAACACTGGAGATGGAAGTCTTTTATTTGTTCTCAGGACAGATACTATTCTACCAATATATTTACACACACAACTGGAAGGGAACCTCTTATGAGGCAAGTGATCACATCATTTTTCAGCCTGATTCAGTCTTTGTCTTCACTGCTGGGATTATAAGCAAAGATGTCAATTTTTCAGTTATAGAGCTACCTATACTGGTGGCTTTTGTTATAACTAGAATTAGAGTGGGACCACTAACCCATTTCACCAAACAGTAATCCAATAGTAGCAACTTTCAGTCACTCTTGTGGCCCAGATAAGATTCAAACCAATGACTCGGGAATGAAAAGATTTTTCTATTTCATTACAAAACCTTAGGATAATTCAGTCCTTCTGTTTTTCTAGTTGTATAAAATATTACTGAACAATTAACTTCCATTCTGCAAATCATAAATGTTAGTTTCTTACATATTCAGCAGGTATAGTATGGTAATATAAAAATGTATTCTGACTAGATTGGAAAAATTGGAGAAAGTCCAGAGAAAAGCAACAAAACTGATTAAAGGTCTAGAAAACATGACCTATGAGGGAAGATTGAAAAAATTGGGTTTGTTTAGTCTGGAGAAGAGAAGACTGAGAGGGGACATGGTAACAGTTTTCAAGTACATAAAAGGTTGTTACAAGGGGGAGGGAGAAAAATTGTTCTTCTTAATCTCTGAGGATAGGACAAGAAGCAATGGGCTTAAATTGCAGCAAGGGAGGTTTAGGTTGGACATTAGGAAAAACTTCCTGTCAGAGTGGTTAAGCACTGGAAAAAATTGCCTAGGGAGGTTGTGGAATCTCCATCATTGGGGATTTTTAAGAGCAATTTGGACAAACACCTGTCAGGGATGGTCTAGATAATACTTAGTCCTATCCTGAGCGCAGGGGACTGGACTTTTTAAGGTCCCTTCCAGTTCTATGTTTCTATATTTAGCAAAAAACGCTGAAAAAATGTTACATTTTCTAAAGGTTCCACAGCATCAACACTGGCTATTCAGTTCATCCAAACTTTATATTTTGGAAGCCTTTATACAATTGTGCTAGGAAGAAGGGAATGAGAAAGTATGCAGCACTCTGTTACTTCACAACCTCATTAATCAGTGTAGTCCTCTAATATTTTAATTAAATATAAATTAGATGCAGAAAGCTATTAAATATCATGTTATGGTTATTTTGTACCCAAAGACTCAGTTATGGGTCAGGATACTTTCATCTGTTGACATGTTTACACATCCAAGACCTTATTTTGTAAAAGGCCAAATATGGATGGATTCCTGAGTCCATGCACAGCCTTGCTGAAGTCAAAGGGGCTGCATGTGGGCACAGGAGTCTGCCTACACACAGCTTATTGCAGCTTTGGGGCTTAAATTACCAAATTTTTAGAACACTTAGGGCTTGTCGACACTTATAGCACCAGTGCAGCTGAGCCACTGTAGTGCTTAGTAAAGATGCTATTTATTCCAATGGGAGAGCTTCCCAGAGGTGGTAGCTGTGTTGACAGGAGAATCCCTACATCACGGGTCAGGTCGATATAGGTCTGTAGTTCCAAGGGTTCTCTTTCTTCCCTTTTTAAAATATGGGCACTATATTTGCCTTTTTCCAATCATTCGGGACCTCCCCCAATCACCATGAATTTTCAAAGATAATGGCTAATGGCTCTAAAATGACATCAGCCAACTCCCTCAGCACCCTTGGATGCATTAGATCTGGACCCATGGACTTGTGCATGCCCAGCTTTTCTATATAGTCCTTAATCTGTTCTTTCACTACTGAGGGCTGCCCACCTCCTCCCCATACTGCTCACCTCCTCCCCACATCTATTTGAATGTATAAGCATTGAATTAAAAATTGATTTATTTAAATGCACAGATATTCAGATACGCTGGTTTTTACACTCTGTAACTAAAGAGTATAAACATTTTTAATTTTTATGTATTTTATATAATTTCTGAAACGTCTTTTTTTCAAATTTTTGTAAAGCACACATTCTCCTTTAAGATATGTATATGTGACACTTTTAATCTTGAAACCAAGCTATTTATTGCATCTGAAATATATGCATATGAAAATATTTATGTGATCATAAAGTAAATGTGTATGAAAATCACCTTTTAACATGCTTGGATAACTCAGAAATGACAAACAGTTGTTAAAATCTATCTTTAAAGAACTTCACCTTTTCGCAAATAATAAGCATGAGGCACTTTAGGCCCAAGGGTAATTGTTCCACAGAATTATAAATTCTTGAAAGTAAGGACTCAGAATGAAAGTATTTTGTCAGTTATAACTAGTGTTGCATTCTTTATTATAGCACGTTTTCTAATTCCGATATTATAAGAGGAGTTGGTAGCAATCCTTGTATTTAGGTTGCCTGTAACTTTCTATTATAAAGAATTATTTTAACCTTTGCTTTGAGAAACTTTCAAACTTCTGTTTGGATCAGGCCTTGATATTTGGCAGAGGGAACAACATGAGTTTGCAGAAGTGCCTTTTCTTTATGTCATGAAAGTCTGGTTAGCTTTGGCTGAGATATAAAAATATTGAAAGTTGCTGTTTCGCTTCTCTTGCTTAAATTCAAGGGAAAGATTATGGCAGCACTGTTCTGAGAATACCTGAGAGCTTCCTGAACAGCTATAGCTGGGGGGTGGGAAAGGAGAAAAAGCCAGGTTAACCTATGCCTGGACCTGTTCCATGGCTCTAGTGGCATATGGTGTCCCTCCCACCCCCCGTGATGGCACACATGGGGTAGGAACCAGGCTGGTCTCCTCCCCACGGTAAACACCACTTTTTATTGGCAGACCTACCATCTTGTTCCAGAAACCTGTTTTTGCCCACCTATGTTTTCCACCCACCCTGTCTCCAAGGAATAGGAACTCACCCAACATGCAAGTTGCAGCAGGGAGGAGAGAGAGAGGGTGTGCATCATGCCAGGTTCCTCCCAGCTACCCCACCTAGCCCTAATGTCCCAGAACACCTGTGTGCTGTAAGTTAATGTATCAGAGGGGTAGCCATGTTAGTATGGATCTGTAAAAAGTGACAAAGAGTCCTGTGGCACCTTATAGACTAACAGACGTATTGGAGCATAAGCTTTTGTGGGTGAATACCCACTTCGTCAGACGCATGTAGTGGAAATTTCCAGAGGCAGGTATAAATTTGAAAATTTGACACCATCAGCTCAGGATTAAGCAAAGACTGTGAATGGCTAACCAGCTACAAAAGCAGTTCTTCTTCGAGTGCTTGCCCATATCCATTCCAGTTAGGTGTGTGCACGCCGCGTGCACGTTCGTCGGAAGATTTTTACCCTAGCAACACTCGGTGGGTTGGCAGGGCGCCCCCTGGAGTGGCGCTGCTATGGTGCCGGATATATACCCCTTTCTTATGAGGAGGGGAAGAAGGTGGGTAAAATTGACGACATATTCCTGAACCACTTGGCGACAATGTTTTTGACCCTTCAGGCATGGGCGCTCAGCCAAGATGCAACTGCTTTTCGGGAGATGCAGGAACTGTGGGATAGCTCGAGTCCTCAGTCCGCCTCCCTCACTCCATGAGCGTCCATTGATTCTTTGGCTTTCCGTTACACTTGTCACACAGCACTGTGTTGAGTCTCTGCTGTGGCCTTTGGCTGTCATAGCCTGGAGATTTTTTCAATGCTTTGGCATTTCGTCTTCTGGAACAGAGCTCTGATAGAACAGATTTGTCTCCCCATACATGCAATCAGATCAGTATTCCCTTATGGTTCGTAGAGCTCTTTTGGATTGGATTGCATGGCCACCCTGCTGATCAGCACTCCACAACTAGCAAACAGGAAATGAAATTCAAAATCTTCGCAGGCATTTCTGTCTACCTGCATGCATCCGAGTTCAGTTCAATTGCTTTCCAGAGCAGTCACAATGATGCACTGTGGGATACCACCCGGAGGCCAATACCGTCGAATTGTGGCCACGCTAACCCTAATCCGACATGGCAATACCGATTTCAGCACTACTCCCCTCGTCAGGAAGGAGTACAGAAATTAATTTAAAGAGCCCTTTATATCGATATAAAGGGCTTCGTTGTGTGGACGTGTGCAGGGTTAAAACGGTTTAACGCTGCTAAATTCGGTATAAACGCATAGTGTAGACCAGACCCTAGTGTGGGCCTGGCAGGAACTCCCATAATTATAAAACTCTAAGCCATTCACTCCACTAGAGTATAAATGTAAAAAAAATATATGGTGGTGCAACCTCGTGAAAAGATTTTATTACACTCATTTGAGCTGACCTTCATAATTCACTCATAAGTTCCTTAGGGCAAGGATTCTCCTTATGTTTGTGCCCTGTATTATATTGTCATGCTTAATAGATATTTAATAATAATTGTTTTGACACTCACAAATAATGCATTCATACGAAATTCATGCCAATAAAACTCTTATACTACTCCACACCATAATGTTACCTTCTTTTTGTCTGAGTGTCCCTGTGAATACAGAAGGACAAGGTGGGTGAGGTAATGTCTTTTTTTAACCAACATCTGTTGGTGAAAGAGAGAAACTTTCAAGCTACGCAGAGCTCTTCTTAAGCTCTAAGAAAGGTACTCTGAGCATCACAGCTAAATGCAAGGTGGAGCAGACTGTTTAGCATAAATAGTGAACAGATATTCTAGGATAGTATTCAAGCTGAAGTGGCCTGATAAGACCTTTGCAATCATAGGACAAAAATGAGGGGTTAGTGGGTTACAGATTGTGGTAATAAGACATAAATCCAGTGTCATTATTAAGACTATGATTTTTAGTGTCTAACAAAGTTATGAATTTAAGCTCCCACGCTTGTCTTTTGATGGTGGTGATGTGCAGGTTTCCTTGGAGGATGAAGACAGAGAAATCCTATATGGAGTGATCATTTTATGAAACTTTTTCACCCTCGGGTGATATTGTGTTTTTGTCTTTTGTCGTTTTTCTGTACAAGTTCATTTGAGACCTTAATGATCGTCTGGTTTCACCCATATACTTATTATTGGGGCATTGAGTGCACTGGATGATGTACACAACATATTTTCATAGACATGTGTTGGACCTATGGATCTAGAAAGGAAATTGCGGTGGCTGGGGTATTGATCATCATAGCAGTGGAAATATGTCTGCAAGTTTTGAATCTGTTGTTCTGGGAAGGTCTGGTGCTGCTTTGAGGCAGAGGGTCCTGATCTGTGGGGAGCTTGTTTCTGGTGATGAGCTTGGCGAGTTTGGGGGTTTGTTTGAAGGCCAAAAGAGCGGGTTCAGGAAAGATATTTTTTTTTAGGATGTGGTTCCCATCTAGTATGGGTTTTAATTGTTTAATGATTCCCCAAATGGGTTCCATTGTAGGGTGGTAGGTGACAGCTAGGGATGTGCGGTCAGAGGTTTTTTTCTTCTGCGTTGAGACAGGTTCTCTCAGGGTATTTGGGTGGCACTTTCCATGCAGCGATCTACTTTGCTGGTGGAGTGTCCTTGTTTGGTGAATGCAGTGTAGTTGTAGCCTTGTTAGTCCCAAGATATTAGAGAGACGATGTGGGTGAGGTAATATCTTTTATTGGACTAATTTTTACTGGTGAGAGAGACAAGCTTTCGAGCCAGATAACCTGAAGAAGAGCTCTGTGTGACTTGAAAGCTTGTCTCTCTCACCAGTAGAAATTAGTCCAATAAAAGTATTACCTCACCCACTTTGTCTGTTAGAGAGTTTGAGAGATGGGTGGTGGTTGAAGTTGTGAAAATCTCTGAGGGAATTTAGATCATCTGTCCAGAGATTAAAAATGTCACTGATGTTTCTTTGGTGTCATGGTGCCTTTGTCCAGACATTCTTCCTCACTATGGTCCATAAAGAGACTAGCATATTGGGGAGCCATCCTAGTACCAGTGGCTGTTCCTGTGATTTGGACAAAATGTTTGTTGTTGAACATAAAATTGTTATGAGTGACATATAATTGTTATGCACATATATAACTATCACTCTTACTAATTAAGACATTTTCCCCTTGTTGATGGTGTTTACAGTACCTTTTCCATTTTTGTTTGTTAGACTCCAGTGATCAAATTCAGAGGAGAGATAAAAGGTTGTGCAAGTTACATGGCAATAAGCAGATCCTTACTTTATACTGTACCTCAGGCCCTGTTGTTGGTTGCTTTTTGTGTAACAGCCTTGCCTTTTGCTGATTCAACTTATTGACATCTAATGTACGAAACCCTTACATTATGTTTGAATTTGGCCTCAAGAGGAAACCCCTTCTTAGGTATCTTTAATGAAGCAATTACATACCTGCATATGTTTTCTGAAAGTATACATTTAAATGATTTATCACTTATCCAGCTTCCTCTCTATAGAACTGAGTTCTCTAACTTTCTAATTTCTAGTATCCTTTTAATGGGCTATTGCTATAAGAATATTTTTAATTCCTCTTGAAAGAAATTTACCAGACCATTACAGCATCAAGGGAAGATTAAATATGGAAACGGGGGTAATGCAAATAGGGTGACCAGATAGCAAGTGTAAAAAATCGGGACGGGGGTGGGGGGTAACAGGCGCCTATATAAGAAAAAGCCCCCAAAATTGGGACTATCCCTACACAATAGGGACATCTGGTCACCCTAAATGCAAGATGCCTCCTGCTGGTTTCAGTGGATTAAAATTAAAAGGCTGTAGGTTTTCCCACCAGATCTACATGACATAGGAGTCCCAAAAGAGGTGTGAGATCTAGAGCTTTCGTACAGGGCTCTGCACATACCTGCTACTTTACTGTTTATTACACACACACACAAACTACTTTAAAATAATATTGTTTACAAAGTCTGGCACTCAAAAGTTAGGAAATGCCAGAATTAAGGTTGCCTGTATAATCTTTGTCACTCTTCTGTGTATACATTGTGACACAGTCTTTAATTATATGATCACATTATTTTTTTCCACAGGAGCCCTGCTTCATTCAGTGCACAGAATACATAATGCTCAAGTAAATGAGCTTTAATATTTTGTTTTATCCTCATTGTTCAGTGTGGCCTTAGGGCTAACTTACTGTACACCAAGTGCTTTACAAATATTACTTAAATTATCTTCACAATCCCCCGGTAAAGCCAGGGGCTGATATTACTATCATCTTACAGCAAATTAACTAACGCACAAGAAGATTAAGGTCAAAAGTATCCATTAATTTTGGGTGCCCATTTTGAGACACTTAGGATTTGATTTTTCACAGTACATAGCATTATATAGCACTTTATACATTCAAGCACAGTTATTGACTTCAGTTGCAGCTGTAAGCATTCAACACTTCAGCAAATCAGACCCCAGGCAAGGGGTTAGGAATCCAGAAAATGAGAAACATACAATTAATGACCAGCTCTGAAAAGTTTTGTTTACCTAACCTCACATAGGAAATCTGGCAGAGGTAGGGATAGAATCCAGTTCTCCAAGGAAGCATTCAACTGCCTTAACTGAGATTGTCCTTTCTCTTTATGCAATCCCTAGTCTCATTCACTAATCACCTTCCAGCTTTTGCAACATCTGAAGCAGGGGTCCTACACACAACAGTCTCCTTTGCTATATAATCTGGATTAATTGCCAGGGAAGGTCCAGCCTGTGCTTTTAATGAGGCAAATGTCCTGTGGAAAAATATGTAATATGTAATTAAAGTGTGGGTCATGAGGCAGATGCACAAGAGGTCAAATTAAGGTTGCAGAGGCAAGGTTGAGCAGGCATCCTTAATTCTGACATTTCCCTGTGTTTATTTGCAACCTTAGTAATGTTCTTTTAACATAGGTTTGTTTGGGTTTTTGGATGAAATTTCTTAAGTTTTTAAAAAAGCAAACTGAAAAAACAAATTCTAGTATGTGGAATCATATTCATAGTCACATCGTTAATCAGCAGGGTTGGAACCTTTAGGTCCACCCACAGACCTCTGCTACTTGAGCTAATGGAGTTACTTATAGTAATAGTAGGTTGTCATCCTCTGTTTAGACTATGCTAGAGGAGGGTTGGATGCTTTGAAAATAGGTTTCACAGTTTTTTGCAAACAGCAGAGGAATACTGAAACTCCAGAATCTTGGATTCTATTCCAGGTTCTGGATGGGAGTGTGCTCTGTAGGCACAGACTCTTCTGTCCATTCCCCCAACTTGTCCCCTTCTGCCCTGTCCCATCCAAAATGTTCCTGTCCCAGTATTGTCACTTTCCCATTATTAGCTATTATTATTATTATTATTATTATTACTATTTATTATTTGTATTATTACAGCACCTAGGAGCCCCAGTCATGCCCCAGGATCCCATTATGCTAAGCACTGTATGAACATCGAAGAAAAAGACAGTCCCTGTTAAAAAGAACTTACAATTTAAGTATAATAAAAGAGACCACAGATGGATACCAGCAGACTGGTAGGGGAGTATAATGAAACAGTATTGGTCAGCATGATAGGAAGTGGTCTCAGCAGACTAGCAACCTAACTGCTGTCAGGTTTTTTGGAGGTATTCTGTCAGAGGAGAGTTTTGCAAGGATTTGGAGGAGGACAGTGAGTTAGTTTTCTGGATGCTTATGAGGAGACCCTCCCAGGCATGAGGGGCAGCATCGGAAAAAGCATGTATGTGTTTGAAAATGTAACAAGTGGGTGATTGAGGCTGGCATCATGGGTCGATCAGATACTGAATGAGAGATGATAGGAAAGTAGGTATTGGTTTTGAAGGGCTTTGAAGGTGAAGACAAGTAGCTTATGTTTGATACAGTAGAGAAAAGGAAGCCCAGGAGGGGTGTGAAGAGAGAGGTGATATGGTCAAGTGACAGGCTAGGACAGCAATCCTTGAGGTAGCTTTCTGAATGGATATGAGCAGGCCAAGATTGCATTTGTTAAGGTCAAAGAAAAAGATGTTGCAGTAATTGAAGTGCCAGATGATGAGAGTCTGAACGTGAGTTTTAGCTGTGTGTATGGATAGGAAAGGCCATATCTTAGAGATATTATACAGAAAGAATCTGCACTTGCCCCAGTACCATTCTCATTACCTACATAGTCCCAGTTTCCACTCTTCAGACTTCTTGTCCAGTCTCCTTGCGCAGTCAGTCTCAGTGTCCCTTCTCCAGTTCCTTATTAGATCTTTTCCCACTGGCCCACCTCTGGTTCTCAGTCTCATTCTTCCTCCCTGGTCTCCTCATCCAAACTCAGTTTTCCTCTAACCCCTCTCTGGCTTCTTGTCCCACTCTCTTTGACCAACAAATTCCCATGTCTTCTCCACCTCAGCTTCATCTCAGATACATCTCTGCTCCCCCTTGCCCCTGTTCTGTCCCCTGGTTCTTAGTCCTAGTCTCCTTGTCCAGTTAGTCCCAGTTTTCACCCCTTCCCCCAGTTCCTCATCCGATTTCTGTGTACCCTTCACAGCAAACTGTCTCCCTGTCTCGCTCACCCCCATTTTCCTCACTCAATCTCAGTTTCCTTGTCCAACCAGTCCCATTCTCCCTTTCAACTACCAATCACAGTTTTTCTCTCTAACTCTTCTAATCACAGTCTCACCTACTCCTTTTCCTGCCCTCGGTCCAGCTTTTCCCCCCTCTGCAGCTGAATCAGACAACTTTCTTCTCAATGCTGCCTGTGTGCTAGTGGGAGGGGGACATGATGGTCATTGAGAGCACAGGAGAGACAGGCTCCTTACTCTCAGTTCAGGTGGCTGGCCCCAGCCTGACCTGGAATATCCATTAAATCCTTCTGTGCCCCCATTGCCTTCAGCTGGAACATGATTAGTTGCTCTGTGGGGATGGGTATGCACAGTCCAGGAATACGGAGGAGTTTTGGGAGGCTGGACCATGGTCAGTGTAGATGGAATCTACAGAGATTTTTACTAAGCTCTAGCAAGTATCTACGGAGAATGTGCAAATTGTGATTGTTTCAAATGCTTATAATTTGGCCAGATTTGGGTAGATAATCAAGGGGACAGCAAAAGGCACATCCCTAGTACAAAGGCCATTCGTCTGCCAAATTTCAATTCCCTGTTCCAAAGCCTGGGGCACTAGAATTGTTAAAAGAAAAAGAATTTTTTCTTGGGCAAATCAATATATTTTTCCCTATCCTCATTCTTGGAAATGCTGAACTGGTTTGGCTGAAAAAATATTCATCCTAAGATAGACAACTGTCTTGGAAAATTTCAGCCCAAATAGTTAAAGTTAGGCAAAGTTATAAGTAACTGACAATAGGGTCTTATTATAAGAAGTGTTATGCAACCTTAATAATAGGCAATGCTACTAGTCCTGCCCATAATATTCATCAGGGAGAAATAATTGAATATTGCTATGGTGCAATATTTTTATTTTGAAAGTTTTGTTGTTAATTGTGGTAGGCGTAAAATTTATTTTGCACATATTTGTATTCCAGGTTGAATGAGGAAGCCATTTGCTGAATCTTAAATCACTGAATTTAATTAAAAGTCTTTATGCTTCTGTATTTTTGAAATATCATTTTCTTAATTCAGATAGGCAGTTTGTATGGTAAAATAAAGTGTGTTCATGGCAAAAATGTATTTGGAATGGGGACTTCAAAATAGTTATAAGAATATTTTTGCAACTCAAACCTTTCAATATGTTAGCTGTTTGCAAAATAAATGACATGAATAAATTTTCTCTGAAAAGATTAATTCTACATGCAGACAGATGAAATGAAGAATAAGCAATTACGTTTTTCCCCAGAAAAAGTCCTAAGTTTTTTCAAGTGCAAACCTTGATTAATCTTTTATTTGTCATATTTTTACCCTCAAAGAGAAAAACATTTGATTTAAAATTACATAAGTTGATATTTGGAGGATGTATCAACCTGTTTTTTCTAACTAAGCTCAATGGAATTTATTTTTTATTAGAAAAAAGTTTTTTATTGTTGTTTTTTGATCTACCATAATAAATTCAACAAATAACTCTGAATAAATCGGATTCTGATTTCATTTTCTACATATATGAATAGGGTTAGGGAGGATTATTCATGTGATAATGAGAAAAATCACACTAGAACCCAGATGTTGCATTGATTTCTACTGATTAGAATTGCCCCAATTTTTAAGCCTTTAAAACCAGCTGTCTTCTGAGAAAACAATAAACTGATGCATACAGAGTTAAAAAAAAAGTCCTTTCTGCAATATGTGCCCTTTCATTTTCTATATCTAAATCTTGGATGGAATTTTTTAAACTGGGATATTATCACCTAAGTCTCCAATATAAAACGATCTGATCCAGCTGCAAATATCTGCTGGCTTTTTGCTAATAACGGAAGAATGCAAGTCATGAAAAATTCTAGTTGCTGGCCCTACAATAAGTCTTCTGATTTACAGGCCTGTTCACAAGTGAATTACAGAGTTATGCAGAAGGAGTGAAGTTAATGTAAATTTGCTCTGCAGCTCCCCTGCATTTCTAGTTCCCAGGACACTTACTCTCACCTTAGTCATTGAGCCTGCAAAAGTTACTAGAGTACTTGAGCTGTAGTAGCAACCTTGTACAAGTGAGGATTGAAGGAAACAACTGGCTTCAAGCTGGCCACTGCTTGGCTCATAAATAATAAGTAAATATTATCTGGTAAAATCTCTGACTCTTGCATGCTGCCTAGTTGTGAGATTGTTATGGAAAAATGATCTCCCATCGTTGTCATTAGAACTCCTGATGAGGGTGTTCTCTACCCCACCAGTCTTGACTGCAGTTTTGAAGGAGATGGGGGGTTAATTTTTGGACTGCCTGCATTTCTTCACTGAGGACTACATTTCAGAGTGGTCAGTATGAAGAAATGGATAATTGAAATAGCAGGGGGTGGTGTCAGTTCTGGTACTTTTAATGTCTGCGAGTGCTGATTTTAGTGAACTAAAGTATAAATTTCTCTCTACATGAAATAAAGGATATTTCAGTTATTTTGTAAATGTAATTTTTTCTTACTGATAATATTTTTTTTCAAATTGTGCTCATTTCAACAAGTCTTTGAATTTTCCTATATTGAGGTTGTCATAGTACAATTCCCTACTCTGAACCTTAGTGTCCAAGAGATGGGGTACCAGCATGAATTCCTCTAAGCTTGATTACCAGCTTAGGACCTGTAGCGCTGCCACCAACCAGGAAT
>NC_133771.1:128048276-128076375 GCF_003597395.2 Chelonoidis abingdonii
AATTTTGAGGATTTCAATAACTCAGTCATGGGTTCGGGGTTGTTATAAATGTGTATGGGCAGGGTTTTGTGGCCTGCCTTGTGCAGGAGGTCAGACTAGATGATCATATTGGTCCCTTCTGACCTATGAGTCTATGAGTCTATGAGATGAGGGAGTCCAATGGCTCTTCACTCTCCTATGCCTGTTCCCAGGGCAGGTGCTGTGAGGTGGGAGAGAGACCAGCTTGTCCACATTGCTTACAGGAGAGAGGAGGAAAAGAAGGGATGGAGCCACCCTGAGTTGCTGGTCTCTTTAGCTCCCTCCTGTGAGAATGGTTTTGGGTGATGGAGGAGGAGAGCTCTCCCTGCAGCAGCTCTGAATGGTTATTCTGCTCCAAGATGCAGGCAAGTGGAGCAAACAGCCAATCAGTGGGCTCAGATTCACTAGTGGGATAGAGTTTCTCACTTCACCAGAGACTGGCTTCAGCCCACTAAAATCATATCATGAAAAAAATCATGAGAGTTGGCAACGTTGTCATTGTAATCATATATCACTGGAATCTCTTTGATACCTGATCTAGAAATAAGAAATTTAACAGATATTTAACCAAATTTCAAAAATATAATTTGTGTCACCTGATTCTTTGAATGCTATGTACCTGTAACAGATTCCCAGTCTTGAGTCTACCATATCACGTGTGAGGTAGAGGTTTCAAAATATCCTTCTTTCAAAGTTCTTAGGTGTTATACCACCTCATCCTCAGGTGGTTCATGCCTCTTATCTGATCAGGCAATGCAACTATGGAGCATCAATTCTTTCTCATTTGCCAGAGTTCCCTTTTGCTGCTTCAGATCTTGGTTCATTATTCTCCTTATCCTACTAGTTTTGACTAGGAATGACTTCAGCTAATTTTTTTCATTTACTGTTAACAGTAGGAAGAGATGGGGTATGAGGAACTTCAAAAGGATCATAGAAGTATAGCAAAGTTGTTTGGCCATAGTGTATTTCTCACAACTTATCTCCTCATTCTGTTTGATCCTACTGAGAGCTCTTAGTGCTGAAATTGCACTGTAATAACCATTACCGTGACAGAAACATACTCTAAAAATGTAACAATTTTGCTTGGAATAAATAGGTAAGTTTAGCTCAGTATTAGAGGTATCCCCTATTCTTACTATGGCAATAATGATCTAAGAGTTTTTCTAAGGCAATTGACAGATTTTTAAGGGAAATACTGTGATGGCATAAACTGTTAATTATTATTTCACTTCAGGGTACAACAGAAGCAAGTATAGGGCAAAATAGAGAATTATGATACAAACACAAATAGTTTAAAAATAGAAATGACAATGGAGAAAGTTATTAGCAAAGTAAATTGCTTTGGTATAAATATTTATTTTCCTCTCCTCCCACTTGTCTCTCTTTAAGTTGAAGGGATATGACCTGGAGTACATGCAAAGGAATCCATTTATTCAGTACTGTTACACTAATTAGTCACCAATGTGGTAATTGATTTGAAAGCAAATTAGTTTTTATATCACCACATGATTGGGTTTCCAAAAAGGAAAACACCGTGGTGGTACTAACACAATGTGTAGCAAGCACTTGCCAGGCTACAGAATGGAACACTTATAAGAAGTTCTGATATAATTAAATTGTACAAAATTATTTTCTACAGTAGTCTCAATATATTATGATATTGATGTTCCTGGATGTTTAGTGGTAAAAGGCAAAACATCAAAATGTAGTTTAAATAAATTATATACCTTGACTGTATTTTAACTTAGTAATATATTGTGGTGTATTTTTCACTCTCAATATAACCACCGACAAACCTGTGAATGTATATGTTGACTCTTTACTAAAGTCAAATATCATTTGTGGCAGTTTAAGTGTGAAAAATAATCTCAGTATCGAGTTTCCAGATATGTTTTTAAATTTTCTGTTATGCTGCTATCTATTATGTTGGATGTGTAACTGAGCATTGCACATATGGCAGGTTGAGCGCTAATGCCAAAATGTGTATTGCAAGCCTTTAACATATTTGACTCAGACCCAAATAACAGATACAACAAAAACAGTAGAGGAGAAGACTGGAAATTATTTCATTTAATCCATAAAAAGCTTTCTGTGATCTATGCTTCCAGATTGATCATTTGCAGTGTCTAATTTATAATAATGAGTAGGATAACAGCAGGTCTGTATGAAAGAGGTATAAACTGATGTCTAAAATGAGTAAATAAATGATACCTCTTAAAGCGGTGCATTTGATATGACTGTGCTAATTTTCTCTCTGTGTACTGTCATAACTTTTTGTTTTTTAAATTGAAGGCTTTGTTAGTGCTGTTTGGGGGCAAAACCAGGCTGAGCTAGGGTAAAGAGTAACCCACACCCCCAATCAGATTTTCTGTTTCTTTCCCTACTCACTGAAAATACTGAATTAACAAACTGTGTTTCTGGCTTAAAGAACACTAGAGAACCAGGAAAACATGTTGATGTAACATAAAAAAACAAAACTAAAACAAGTTGGTCACTGATTACAACACTATGTAATGGAGGCACTATGTACAAGTGCAGCCATTCTGTATCAAATACCTTTGTGTGCTTTATTTAAAGTTGCAAAGATCAGCAGTGATTCAGGATGGCTTCATTTTCAGTGCCTTCTATTGATTAGCAATTGAAATGTGATTGGAAGTATAATCACTTTTTTAAATGCAGTGTAGTTGTAGCCATATCAGTCCCACGATATTAGAAAGAGAATGAGGGTGAGGTAATATCTTTTATTGGACCAACTTCTGTGGGTGAGAGAGAGAAGCTATCGAACCACACAGAGCTCATCTTCAGGTCTAGGAAAGATACTCCAAGCATCACAGCTAAATGCAAGGTGGAACAGTTTGTTCAACACATATTCTAAAGGCCATTCAAGATATATATGTGTAACTGTAACCCACCTAGCCGCCATCCATTAATGAACATTTTATCTGTTTTTAAATAGGGTTAATCTTTCACAAAACGATCATTCTATGTCTGATGTATCATTTCTTATCCTCAGATGAAACTTCCACAACAGTTTCAAAAGATGAGCTTGGGAGCTTAAATCATAAATCATGGACCGAACAGAGACACTGGATTTATGGTTATTACAATCTGTAACCCACTAACCTCCTCTTTTTGTCCTATGACTGCAAAGGTGTTAACGGGTCACTCTACCTTGAATGGTCCCTTATATGCATTAACTACTTATGCTAAACAATTTGTTCCACCTTGCATTTAGCTGTAACGCTTGGAATACCTTTCCTAGACCAGAAGAAGAGTTCTGTGTGGCTCAAAAGCTTGTCTATCTCTCCAGCAGAAGTTGGTCTAATAAAAGATATTACCTCATCCATCTTGTCACTTTTTAAAATGTAGTTAGGCATTGAAATCACTGCGAGTTAGATGCATAGGTGCTTTTGAAAATCTCACTAGGCATATATCTGCATCTTTAGGTGCCTAAATACTTTTCAAAATGTAGTCCCAAATCCTTATTTTATCTAGGATTTGTGGTGAGTGTCCTGGATAGAACTTTTTAAGTGTGAGTAGGTGTGTATGATTCCTTCTCCAGTTTACCTGAGTAAAAACAGCTGAACTTCTGTGGTGATCTGGCTAATTGAGGCAAGTAGATTTACTATCCGAAACAGATTAGTTAAAACAATTATGGGAGAGACCTGTCTCCATTCAGAATGGAGAGAGGGGGACTCTCTCCACATAGAAGCTAGAAGAATATTTAGATATTCAGCAAGAGTTTGTTTCCACTGTTTACTTTTTGACTCTTGTGTATTCATAAACATGGGCCTGAGCCATACCCATAGTTCAGTGAAGTCAGTAGAAAGATTGTTATTTACGTCAGTGAACTTTGGATCAAGTAAGGGATAATATGGTTACTGATGGTCATTGATCTAGACTGCTACTGTGTTGAAGGACAGTGATGGAAGAGTATAGGCTTGTCTTGAAAGCACAGGACTGATTTAGATGTGAGTTCTGTTCCCACTTTTGTCATAAAATTGATGTCTGACCATGGGTCATTTCTCCTGTTTATAAAATGTGGGTCATAGCACCCATTTCAAAAGGATGTTAAGCACATTGCAACATAAAACCATATAAAATATATAAAATGTGTTGAGATACTCAGGTTTTACTGAATCCCAGAAACTATTTTCTTTAGATTTTACTCCTTGTGAAGTTATGATTTTCTACCTGTGCTGACCGCAAGCTCCCCCCATGGGGTGCATAAGGAAATTTCATTTAAAAGAAGTTTAGTTTGGCCAAAGATGCCTCCACTGGTGTAGAAGGAGAAAACAGATTAGCCCTATTTAAAAACAAATAAACAAAACAAAACATCCATTACTTGATGGTGGCTAGGTGGGTTACAATTACACATACAGTGCCCACATATTTTCACCAGTACTTCAGATATAGTTTTCATAAATAACTTTGCAGAAAATCAGAGTTGAGGAAATATACTAGTTATGATTTTCTTTTCTATGTGTTCTTACTGGTATTTCTCCCATGGACTTGTATAATTCAATACTATTATTTTTACAGTGGAATTCTGTGCCTGCTTACAGCCTTGTTGTTTTTCATGATTTTCAAATACATATTGAAAATTATAAACAAAAGCATTATTGCAGCAAAAACATGCAGATCTGGAGTGCTGTAAGAATCAGAACTGTTCATTTTTTTCATTTGAATATTCTTTACTTATTCTGAGCCTTTCATCATCTGTGCTTTTTATCTGGGCCTAGCGTTCTCAGCTATACACACAAAATGTGTGGTTACATTGGTATAAACAAATTTGAATAAATCTAGTACAACACAGCAGCCACTCTTCAAAAATAATAGTTTATGGTCCAATGTGCTGTTTAGAATTAGAGGAAAATGCTCCTTGGTCCTAGTGTGATTTTGCTTTATAGTAGGATGTGAGTTCCTAGAAATTACACACACACTTATCTTCCATGTTTTAGATCTTGATAGGTTATTAAAAAATCTCTCAGCACTTGATAGTCAATTGTCATATCATTAATGTTCTCATTTATCTTACATTTGTAGTTTTTCTTAAGAAAAAGACTTTTTTTTCACTGATATTAGTCTATGACATAGAATCATAGAAATGTAGGGCTGGTAGGGACCTCAAGAAGTCATCAAATCTACCCTCATGGACTGTGGCAGGGCTGAATAAACCTAGACCATCCCTGACAGGTGTTTGTCCAACCTATTTTTAAAAATGTCCAGTGATAGGGATTCCGCAGTCTCCCTTGGAAGCCTTTTTAAGAACTAAACTACCCTTATTGTTTGAAAGATTTTCCTAATATCTAACCTAAATCTCCCTTGCTTCAGATTAAACCCATTACTTCTTGTCCTATCTTCAGTGGGCACAAAGAACAATTGATCCTCATCCTCTTTATAACAGCCTTTAACATATTTGAAGACTTATCAGGTCTCACCTCAGCCATCTTTTCTCAAGACTAAACATGCTCAGTTTTTTCAATCTTTCCTTGTAGGTGAGGTTTTCTAAATCTTTTGTCATTTTTGTTGTTCTCCTCTTGACTCTTTCCAAATTGTCCACATCTTTGCCAAAGTATAGTGCTCAGAATTGGACACAATACTCCAGCTGAGGCCTCACCAGTGTTAAGTAGACCAGGACAATTACTTCCCATGTCTTACATATGACATTCTTTTTAATACAGTCCAGAATGATATTAGCCTTTTTCAGAGCTGCATTACACTGTTGACTCATATTTAGTCTGTGATCCACTATACCTCCCAAATTCTTTTTAGCAGTATTATCACCCATTGTCGCTGTACATTAGATTTTTCCTTCCTAAGTGAACTACTTTACACTTGCCTTTATTGCATTTCATCTTCTCCAATTTGTCAAAGTCATTTTGAATTCTAATCTTGTTCGCCCAAGCACTTTCAACCCCTCCCAGTGTGATGTTATCTTCAAACTTTATAACTATATTGTCCACTCCATTATCCAAGTCATTAATGGAAATATTTTCATTATTACTGGACCTATGACTGACCTCTGTGGGACCCCACTAGATATACCCTCCCATTTTGACAGTGATTCATTAGTAACTGCTTTTTTAATACAGTCTTTCAATCAGTTGTGCACCACCTTATAGTAATATCATCTATACCACATTTTCTTAGTTTGTTTATGAGACTGTAATGTGGGAATATGTCTAAAGCTTCACTAAAAATCAAGATATATAGCACACCTCCTGCTTTCTGCCTATCCACTAGACCAGTAACCCTATCAAAGAAGAAAATTAGGTTGGTTTGGCATAATTTGTTCTTGACAAAATCTATGCTGACTACTCCTTATAACCCTGTTATTCTCCTGGTGCTTGCAAACTGATTGTTTAATCATTTGTTCCAGTATCTTTCCAGGTATTGAAGTTAAGCTGACTGACTGGTCTATAATTCCCCAGGTCCTGTTTGTACCCTGTTTTAAAGATAGATACTATGTTTGCCCTTCTCCAGTTTTCTGGGACCTCACTGCTCCTCCGGGGTTCTCAAAGATAATCGCTAAAAGTTCCAAGATTGCTTCCTTAAATACCCTAGGATGAATTTCATCAGGCCTTCCCAACTTGAATGCATCTAATGTATCTAAAGATTCTTTAACCTGATCTTTCCTTGGTTTTGCTTGCATTCCTTCACCTTTGTTGTTAATATTGTGTTGAATATCTGGTCACCATTAACCTTTTTAGTGAACACTGAAGTAAAATAGGCATTAAACATCTCAGCTTTCTTTATGACATCACCTGTTAGCTCTCCTTCCCCACTAAGTAGAGGACCTACACTTTCCTTAGTTTTACTCTTGCTCCTAATATATTTAAAGGACCTCTTCTTATAGCCTTTTATGTCCTTTCTGGATGTAATTAATTTTTTTGCCTTAGCCTTTGTGCTATTGTTACTACATGCTTGTGCTGTTCTTTTATACTACTCCTTAGCAATCTATCTTTTTGCAGGATTCCTTTTTGATTTTTTGGGTAATTAAAGAGCTCCTGATGAAGCCATATCTTACTATTTTTTCTGTTTTTCCTTTTCATTGGTATAGTTGTAGTTGTGCCTTTATTATTATCTTCCTGAGAAACTGCCAGCTGTCCTGAACTCCTTTTTTCCATTAGATTTTCTTCCTGTGGGACCTTTCCTACCAGATAAGATTCTGCTTTTTTGAAGTCCATTCTCCTTATTCTGCTGCTCTCGTTCCTTCTTTTCCTTAGAATCATAAACTCTTATTATTTCATGATCACTTTCACCCAAATTGCCTTCCACCTTGATATTCGCTAATGATTTCTTCCCAGTTGGTCAGAATGAAGTCTAAAATGGCTGTCTCCTTGGTTACCTTCTACACTTTCTGAACTAAAAAGTTGTCCCCAGTACATTTTGAGTACTTATGGAACATTTTGTGTTTTGCCATTTTATTTTTCCAACAGGTGACTGGATAGTTAAAGTCCCTCATTATTACCAGGTCTTGTGTTTTGGATATTTCTGTTATTTGTTCTAGAAATGCCTCAGCCACCTCCTCTTCCTGGTGGCGTGTAGTGGACTTCTGCCATAACATCACCTCTATTTTTTACCCCTTTTATCTTTATTCAGAGACTCTTGACTGGGCTGTCTCTCACCTCCTTTTCGCCTTCAGAACAAGTGTATGTATTCTTGATATATGTATTATTCTTGATCCAACACCTCCTCCCTTTTTATCCTGCCTGTCCTTTCTGAACAAGCTATACTCCTCTATACCAATATTCCAGTAATGAGACTTATCCCACCAAGTCACTGTGATGCCAATTGTCATAATTTAGCTTGTGTGCTAATACTTCCAGTTCTTCCTGTTTATTCCCCATACTTTTTGCATTTGTGTTGTTGAGCAGATTCCCCAACTGATTCCCTCTTGTTGTTCCTTTGACCTTATTGTATTTTTACATGCCTCCCTACCCCCCAACATTTAACCCTCTGTTAAGGTTGCCTTATTTTATACTTACTTGTGGGCTTTTTTCTCTTGCCCCCTTTAAACAGTTCAAAGCTCTCCTCACTAGGCTGGTGAGTTGGTGCGTAAAGATGCTCTTCCCCTTCTTGGTCACATGGACTCCATCTCCTCCCAGAAGAACATCCCATTGTCAAGGAAGCCGATGCCATCCCGTTGACACCATCTGCACAGCCGTGCATTTATCTCCAGTATGTGTGTGTGTCCCTGCTTGGGCCCTTGCCCTCAAGTAGGAGGATGAATGAGAACATAACCTGCACCCCTGAATTATTCATTCTACCTCCCAGAGCCTTGTAGTCACTGCTGATCTGCTCAGGGTCAGACCTGGCAGTATCATTAGTACCCCTCTGGATGAGCAGCATGGGGCAATGATCAGAGGGACATGTTAATCAGTATCCCCCAAAAACATACCCTGTATAATGCACATTATAAATATTGCCACACCAGGAGAAGCAAACACAATGAAGGCCCCAGAGTTGCAAGGTCTATTATTAAAACAATTTTTGACATTCTCAAAATGAATTTTTTTCTTCTGTTGGACAGGAAAGGCCAAATTTTCAAAATATGGCCTCTGTATGCATACAGGCCACTTACATGCACAGCTTTCCGACACAAATCATATTGTAAACTGATTCCAAAAGCTGTAATCCTCCAAAATGTGACCAACCACAATATTTTTTTCAATGTAATAACAGATTTTGTAAAACAACTACTTCATAAGATTGTTAGGAGAGGAGGGTTTGGTGTCCGTGCCTGGCAGTACCACCTAATGGCGATACTCTAAGCTGTGTTGCCCAGCGGCGAGTGTCCATGACTGTGTTGCCTATTAGCTGAAGTCAGTGGTTGTATCACTGAGTGGTGAGGGTCAATAGCCATGTCATCCAGTGGCAAGAGTCAGCAGCTAGGGGGAACCCAGTCCCTCCCTGCTCCACCGGATTCCAACCCAGGGCCCAATTAAACAATAATTCAAAATGTGTGGCCTAGGGGGGCATTGCCCCTACGCTTGCTGCCTGGGCCACTTCCTACCCTGGCTTTGGTTCCTATGGTGGTGCCATAGGTTCACTTCTGAGTTCCCCCTGGAGTCCTCTCTGGTTGCAGTCTGGAAAGTCTTCTCTCTCAGTTGGAGCTCATCATTGCTGTCCTCTGCAGTTGTAGGGACTGTGGCGGCTTGGTGGTAGGACCTAGTCCCGGCAACCTGGGGTTCCGTCAGCTTCTCCACAGAAGCCTGTACAATGCAACTACTGTTCTGCTCTGTCCCCCTAGACTGAGCTGAGCTACTCACTTTTGAGGGAGTAAAAAGAATAAATGGACACAAATCAGACATCAGGAATGGTAACATACAAAAGCCAATAGGAGAACACTTCAATCTCCTTGGCATTCTATAACAGATTTTAAAGTAGCCGTACTTCAACAAAAAAACCTTCAGAAACAGATTTCAAAGAGTAACTGCAGAGCTACAATTCATTTTTCAAATTTAACACCATTAATTTGGGCTTGAATAGGGACGGAGTGGCTGGCTCACTACAATTTTCCCTCTCTTGGTACTGATACTTCCTCATCAATTATTGGGAATGGACCACATCCACCCTGATTGAATTGGCCCTGTCAACACTGGTTCTCCACTTGTAAGCTAACTCTCTTCTCTTCATGTGTCAGTATATTTATGCCTGCATCTGTAATTTGCACTCCATGCATCTGAAGAAGTGGGATTTTTACTCACAAGAGCTTATGCCCAAATAAATCTATTAGTCTTTAAGGTGGCACTGGACTCCTCATTGTTTTTGTGGGTACAGAATAACACGACTATCCTTCTGATCCCTTTTGACCCCAACTTCCATTGTGTGTGTGGCTTTCTGGGCCCAGAGCTACTCCGTAATCTTTTTGTCCCCAGGGTGCAGGGCTGGCTCCAGGTTTTTTGCCGCCCCAAGTGGCAAAGAAAAAAAAAAGATAAAGCCGAGAGGGACTGAGAGACCCGCCACCAAAGACCCGGATGTGCCGCCCCTTTCCATTGGCCGTCCCAAGCACCTGCTTCCTGCGCTGGTGCCTGGAGCTGGCCCTGCCAGGGTGGGGCTTGCATACCCCATCACAAAGGAATTGGGGTCAAACTGCATAATCATTATGCTCCTATATAGAAAGCCTGTAGTAAATCAATTTAGCAAACAAATTAAGGGCATGACCTTGAGTCCCTACTGTGGGGTATTGAGCTCACTCAGTGCCTGTTGAAAGACAATGGAAATTTGGGGACTCAGTACTTCTCAGGAGTGGACTTTGCCTTAACTTTAACAACTTTTCCCCCTTCAGTGAAATTTGTACTGCCTTGTGCAGAATAAAAGGAAAATCTTAAACTGTCTTGTTTTTTAGTTGGTTACACTGGCATATTGTATTCACACATGCCCCTTAAAAAATGGATGGAATCTTAAGAACTGATCAAACGTGGCATTTCATTGAAAACAAAAGTGCAGTTGGAGCTGTATTTTTAATATGTTTTATTAATTAGTGATAATGTATTTTTTCTGAATTTTATGCTTGTCATATACTAATTAGAAGACTCAACCATATTTTAATTTACAATATCCATTCAATCCTTAAATGCCCTTGATTAATAAAAATACATGTGACAGCAAATTATAGCTGTGCTTTTAAGCTGTTAAGAACATAAAATGATTATAGCTTGCAGTAAATGTTACTATGGCTCTAAGATGTTTCCTCAGGGATCAAGCAATCTTCTGCACTTTTCTTAAGACTGACCCCATCACCTTGAAACACAGACATGAAGGAGAGCTGCAAATGCAAAACCACTGTCAGGTCAACCAGTCGTGGCACTGACAGGTCTCTGATATAAAACCCAATTTACTGTTTAAGAAGCACATCCATTATCCTTCTGATTTTAAAATAGAACATACATCAGCAAAATGATAAAAGAAAGTACTTAAGAATTATGAAAGTCAAGGACTATTTCGTATCAGAAAGTCACAACCTTTTTTGCATATCACTGATTAAAATTACACTGAACCTTAATGTTCATTTTTGTGTCTTGTTCTCTTTCAAAAAGTTAATAGTTTGCATCAGTTTGAAGTTTAATAATTACAACTCTCCATGTACTCTGCTGTCATCTGGATTAGTCATAAAATATATACAATTTTCTGTTAAAGGATTTCAAGGGTTGGGTATTTTGGGGGGGGAGGGGGCATTTATTTTTAGACAAATTAATGACTCATTTTTGGGAGTAAGAATCCTTTCTGTTGGTACTGAAAAATTGTTTTCCTAAAATTATTGCAGAACTTTCCCCCTCTGAAGCCTCATGTGTATAATGATAAGCTCCCACTGAGTTTTCTGGATAAACAGTCTGGTGGCCCCTCTGCATTTCAGATTTTTGAATACTGAAAGTAGTAAGTTTAGGATATGTTTGGTGGAAACTTAAAAACTAACAAAACTATTCTCATTTTTTTCCTTCGATAACTCGTATCAGTTTAAATCTAAAACTAGAAACCCTATTTATATAATACTTTTAGACATCTATGAATGAAACATAGCTTATGCTTTTGGTCAGATGTTTTCCAAAATATCCCCATAAAACATTGTTGTGACCCCGATTTGTGAAAAGGAAGTTTATGAAATTTTACTGTCAGAAACAGTTTCCATGAGATAAAACTATTCTCAGTATTATCATATTCGAGAAACTTTCAAATGTGTTCAGGTGACTTGCATCAATACTTTGCCATGCTTTTGTGATTTTTTCCCCCTCTCTGGCGTGTTTACTAATAAAGGATTAGGGATCTGCCACATGGTATTTCATCTTGCAAAATTGGCAGGTATACAGTCACTTGCTTAAAGTGCAATTTTTACCTTAAAAATTAGCTTGTGAAAATGTTTTGTTGGATTCCAATTTGTTTTGACTCCCTGATTTTCTTATACAATCTGTCCAGTTTGCATGAAAAAAAAGTATTTATTTTTCTAGCTCCACAAACTCACCCTGGGCTCTGACAATCAAGCTGAGTTCTTTTTATCCTGCACATGAGATGAGCACTGCTGAGCTTCAGGAACCTTCTAGAAAGGCTGACCCCATTGAAGTTGCACAAGTGGTCCTTGTGGCATTTGGCTGTTCAGATGTGAAGGGGTGGGGTACTGCAATCCCCAGTCACCTTTGTTCTTTTCTGTCTGCAATATACTATGAACATAGGGACTTCTGCTCTATGCCTGGAGAGATTTGTTTATTTTTTTCACTGAAAATTTCTTGTTGCCTTGTTAATTAGGACATTTTAAATAAATTTTAGGTAGCCCAGGCTGTTAGTATAATTATTAGGAAGCTTCTGCATGAATGCACAGTTTAGAGCCTTGTTCCATCTCTTAGTTCTGGGGCATTAGGTCTCATCCAGAAGATATGGAGAAATAGACCTAGCTTAGTGACGTATCTCATACTACTCTGTCTTCTTAGAGTTAGATGGACATCTTGACTATCTGATATGCCTTGGACAAGTACCATTCACTAGATCATGTTTCACCATTCTGCACTTGTACACTTTGTACTTGAAAGGACAGTCACAGCTGGCTGCAGCCTTCATGATGAAGGCCCAACTGAACAGACCCTTGGATCTGAGGGTTCTTTAGCATTCATGTGAAAGGACAGTTTAGGCTTTCATTGGATTCAGAGTCCCGTAAAATGAGGAGATTCAAACCTTCACCATATTCCACATGGACAAAATTATTCTAACTCGTCCAAAATAGTAGTATCTGAGTGCTGTCTGAACTACACCACTATTCTCCCAGTCTTCTTTTCAAAACCTCTTTCTTAGTAGAAGTAAACTTGGTTTCATACCCTACATATTAAGAAGGCTTTGAGGTTTCATTTGACTAGGACTAAAGAATTTAGGAAATCCAGTTTTATGCCCTTCGGGGAGCAGTGTAAAGTGAATACTATTTGCAGTAAGTTCCTGTCAAAATAGTAGACTGAGATGCACTGAGATATTTTATGTTTTAGGAGGCTGAGTACCTGAAGGTCTTAGGGATTATTCAGCTAGAGCTAAGACAGCATTCTGTCATCAGCCTCCATAATATTTCCAGTATAGCAGTCTGCAGGACTGTTATCTGGAGTGCTGTTCAGACATTTACATAACATTCTTCTCTTGACTTGGCATCTAGACCTGTGCTAGCCTTGAGAGGCAATTCTGCAGTTCCATTTTTAATAAAACTCTTTAGCTCACCTTCTGGGTGATAGTTTTTGTGGTTCTTTGAGAATGTTGCTTCTGAATATTTGGAGCACTGCAACCTGTCCCTCTTCCTTAGATTTCTATTCTCCAGTAGATTCTGGGGTTTAGCAAAAGAACTGATGTGGTTGGGTAATGCAAAGCCTCTTATAACTTCTATTTGAATGTTTGCTGACATGTTGGGTTACTCACACAGTCTTTGCTTTTCTCAAAGCAAAGTTCAGTGGAGCTGGGGTGACAATTTGCCTTCCCACAAGTGTGAATATATGAAGGGAATACTTTTGAAGCTTGTGATAAATAGCCTCTCTTTTCTACAGGCCAGAGTAGGTATTTAGCTGAGTCTGTGTAGTCTGTGTTATAGATTTTGGACATTGGCTAGGCACTTCTTAACCAAATGTAACTATTTGAACAGAGGATGTAGCTATTTTCAACTTCCACAGAAGGCCAGTCATTGATTAAAATTGTGCAGGTAAGGATCAAAGCTTGTTCCAAATGAGGCACAACTAGTGAGATCACTGTTGTTCTCTATTATGTAACTAACTGAAATAAAATCAAATGAGTTAGCAAACAGAGGTGCTTGGAAGAAATGTCTTGAATACAGAATGAACTGTGAGCCTGAGTATTTAAATATTATATCAGCAAAAACAAAGAGGCGTCCTTGTGGCACCTTAGAGACTAACAAATTTATCTGGGCATAAACTTTCGTGGGCTAGAACCCATTTCATCAGATGCATGGAGTGGAAAATACAGGAGCAGGTATCAATACATGAAAGGGAGGAGTTTTTCCTTCCTTGGTATCCTGCTGTTAATTGAATTGTCTCATTAGACTGAACTCACACTTGATAAGGCAACTCCCAACCTTTCAGGTATTTTCACCTGCTCCTGTATTTTCCACTCCATGCATCTGATGAAGTGGATTCTAGCCCACGAAAGCTTATGCCCAAATACATTTGTTAGTCTCTAAGGTGCCACAAGGACTTCTCATTGTTTTTGCTGCTACAGACTAACACGGCTACCACTCTGAAACCTAAATATGTCATATGTGCATCTGCTGAGAATGTCTCAGACATTCAGAAGTCAAAGAGGCGCATAATTTGCAGGATTTACTTTTAAATGGCCAAATGCTATCTGCACAATAAATATGCTGTACATTAGGGATCCCTGTGAGGGTCAAAGGGAAGGAATTTTTGCATGCATTGTGTCCACTGTTTGGGGCATTACTCATGGCTTAGACCTGGTTATTGGAGGCCGCTTAGGTTCCTTTTTTTTACCTCTTATTCCTTTGAGTTCAGATTCTTTCTACTGTATTGCTGCAGCACCACACTCTGACCTCTGTTTACTCATCTACATCTTAGAGAACAGTTTTAGGCTGACTTCTCTCAACAACAAAGATTTGAAGTCTAAGGATTTTCTCTTACAAATGCTGAGAATTGGAACCTGCTGAAGTATTTTTGCTGCAGTGCACGACAGAAGTCAACACCTATTTTAACTACTGAAATAACACAGAAAATTATTGTTTAAGAGACCTTAAATATAAAGAGAAAACTACAAAATTTCCTTCCTCCTTCATGACTAGTTACCAGCCTGTCACACAGATGCATTTGAGATGTCACACAATAAGGGGTCGGTAATAAAGATTAGATTTCCTCTCTTCTCCTTCTCTTCTCTATTCCAGTGAATTTATATTAAAAAGAGAAATAAAATATATTCAGACTAGGAAGCCATAATTTCAGTAATTTTCTGCAGGTTGCTTAAAGTCCCTATATAGATAGGTAGATTCTGTCCTTGTTCCATCTATACCTGTAACAGAAACCAGATTGAAAAGTATACATATTCCACAACACATTCCAAGAAATGGTTCTATTCTTCCTTTTTTAAGTTCTGTAGAGCTCAAGAATCCTAGCTCCCCTTTCCCATCATTCTCATGTCTATGCACCCTTTCTTCCCTTCTTTTCCTTTCCCTTATTCCACTTCTCCTCCTCCCTTCGTTGCCTCTAATGTGCCATTTTCTTCTGTTTGTCTCTCTGTTTAGCTAGTTCCCACCTATCAAATTTCTCTTCCTCTGAAAAAGGAACAAAGCAACCCCCCCAAATTGTGGAATTAACATGACATTTGCAAACCATCACATTGTATCCACACTTCTTGTGTGTGAGACAAAAGGTTGGTGGGAAGGGATGTGTATTTTGTCTATTCTAAATGTAAACACTTCAGGACAGGGACTTTTTCTTACACTGTGTTTGTACAGTGATCTTGGTTGGGTCTCCTAGGTAATACTGTAATATAAATTAATAATAATTCATGTCCATGTAATCTGATATCGCATTCTCCAAGATGGTTTGAATTTGATAGTCTCACCAAGGAAGGAATGCATGGATATCTGCACTACCCAGATTAGATGCTGCTTTCCACATTGTTCAGTAATTGTGCCAGCAGCAATTCATAATGAACTCAAAATAAAAAATGAAATCATCTTTGCTATCACCTCTAGCTTTTCAGTAAATCTTGGAGCTGATTTTTAAGGCATCCAAACTGGTAATTTGCCTATTCTAATATCTAAAAATATATTTTTTAAAAAACCTTTATCTTAAAAAGATCTCTTCAGGTAATCTTCCAGCATCTATAATTCATACTCATGTTGGCATTGTTCACTGGAATTGAAGGTGGAAAATATTGCATCCCTAAATCCTAGTCCTTCCTGAGAAATTAGCATTAATTAATAGTGCCTCCAAAGTAGTCACCATGCCATTTAAATCCTGATTCACAAAACTTTTAGGAAAATCTTTTCATTCAACTATGAGGCAATAACTGACCATGATGGTATACATAACCTCTAAGGGAGGAGCAAAGAACACAAATCAGAACCACAGAGCTACCACTTTTAATTCCCGAGAGAAGTAGGGCCTGTGTACCAAAGCAACATTGCAAGAAAATTTAATGTCTGACTGGCTCAGCTGCCACATGCTGGCAGCAAACAAGTGGGAGCCAAACTAAGACATCTATGATAATCTGTCCAAGTGCTTTTTCCTTTCAGTTAGACTATTTTGCAATTTACGAAAACACGAACATACTGGTATTTTTCTTCTGATCTTCCTGGGAATGGAGGATAGGCACTCTTCTGCCTGTAGACTAATTTAGCCATGTGCAGCTTTTTGAATGTTGCCTTCTCTGGACAGTGGAAGCTTGTGATTCAGCCGCATTTAGGGTGTTCCACTTTTGATGGGACATGATTTGGCCCTGACTGTGTTTGTGGGGAGAAATGTGAATTTGTGAAAATGAAGCCTGATATTCTAAAATTTACTCTCTTCCAATCAACTTTGCTCTCTGTAAATACATATCAGTTTGCAAGTGAACACAATTTTCCCAGCTTCCAGAATAGCACACTGTGGCTGTCAGGATGATCTTGTTCTTAAAGACAGACCAGGGATCAAGAGTCTTTGGTTCTGTTCACAACACTGTCACTGTCTTAACCTTTCACTGTCTTAGTTTCTCCATGGGCAAAACTGAGATAATGACAGTGCCTTACTTCAGAGGGGTATTTTAGTCTTTTTAGTCTACTTTAGGGTTTTCTACAGCACCCATCACCATAGTATTAATTGTTTCCTAAGTAAATTAAATTTGCATAATGAGATCCCAAGTGGATTTCTCAGAATCTTCCACTCTTCTAACTTCCTAGTTATAGGATGTTTAGGTTGAAGTATAATTTTGTTTATAAAAAATACCGTAATTCCAGTTAATGTAAATATTTTATCAAAGAGGAGGATTTACAGCATGTCTTGATGGTGGTCAGAATTTTTATTAACAAATCTTCTCTGGTAGTTAATTCGAGAGCAGAGCCTCATTAACCAAGAATACTTTATCTCCAGTTCTCACTTAGTCTCACTTAGTCCCAGTCTTTATAAATTACATTGTCCCAAACATGTGCAGCTGTCCTGGAGGGTCATGGATAGATGTGGGGTCACTGACATAGTTTGTTACTGATCCAGAGATGGCTTTAAAGATCAGGCACAAAGCCTTGAAGAGGCAGTGTAATTGTACTTGAAGCCATCGGAGGGTTCAGAGCCTATAAGAGATTACTTCACAACATCCTATCTTATTAAGGAGGCAGATAGCTGCACTCTACACGAGGTGGACTTTCTGCATTACTTCTGTCTTGAGACCCCAATACACTGAGTTACAGGAATCCAGTCTGGAATGCTGAGATTCATTTAATTAAGGTTTGTAAAGTACTGTAAGAATGTCACATGGAAGATGCTATACAAGTGCAAAGTATTTTATAAGCTCAACCTAGTAGCTCAAAATAAAGTTGTTTCTTGTGCTTCATATCTATATTGTTCTATAAACACAATTTAGAAGTTTCATTGACTCATGAAGTCATATAAACTAGGCTCTCATCTATTTTACTTCCTGCATCAACAAAACTGGTAAGTAATTATTTTAAAATTGAAATACAAATAAACAGAAGATGTGTAACTGTAAAAGCAGTGTTTGGCTATATTTCTTCTCTAAATTTTAATTTAAATCTTGCTGCATTTAATTCAATGTGGACATGCCAAAAATTGTGGTATATGTTTATTTGCTATATAATAACATTGACCCTGGAGACACCCAAGACCCACATCTGCCTTTTAAGAACCTATGCACAGCTTCTATAAAATCCACAGAAGTAGTGCATATGCAGCTGAGGGTTCAGTTTAGCCAATGGGAAGCAGATGTGTGCAGCTAGCCATTAGATAAAGTTACTAATAACTACATTTTAATCATAATTGTGAACATTATTTTTTATTACATAAGCACTCTATGGCACCTATCGCTGTAATATCTAGATACCACTTGGTTTTTACCTGTAATGGAAATTTAATAATTCTAGTTTTAATTCCCAGAGAGAACCTTAACTCCATTTTAAGGTTCTTTAAGAGTATTTAGGATTAATATAAGGTAAAAAAATATTACAGGAATGATGTATTTATCCCAAAAATAAGCCTTATGTACCCAGGAAATTCAGAGAAAATACATTGTTTTTCTCATGTTAAAAAATTCTGGTGATCCTTTAAAAAAAAAAAAAAGCTCTAGTGCATTTATGTTTTGGAACACGGAATTGAAATTTGGCAGTGGGTGTCCTTTCTGGCAGAAATGTTCTTTATGTTCTCTGTGAAAATCTACCTAAATTTCACCAAGCTATAAGCCTTTGAAAGTGTATACATGCTCCATAGATATTTTTGATTTTTAGAAGTTAATATCTCTGAGGATTCCAACCTTATTGAGTATGTTCCAGCCCTCACAATTTCTAATGATGACCAAACTGTGCATGCACCATCCCAACAGAGCAACACAGCATACTCCCTCTAGCCGAGGGCTACACGAGTGAAGCCAGAGTTTCCCTGTCGTTACTGCTGTAGGCTAGGGTGGGGACTGGGCGCTGTGTTTGAGAGCAGGGACCCTCTTTCTCCTGTGCTCTCAGTGCCTCCTCCACTACTGGTACCAAGGAAGTGTGGAGGATGAAGCTATCTGATTCAAATTCAAAGGAGAAAAAGCCCAACCACAAGGGAGAGGGAAAGGAATTGATTGGGCAAGAAGTCAAGTGATACTGGGATTGGTGTAGGGTTAGAGAAACTGGAAATGGTTGGATAAGAGAATGGCTGGGGAAGAAGACTGGAACTAGGAGCTGGGGGGAAACTGGACCAGGAGCTGGTGAGGGAAACAGATTGGGGAGCCAGAGAGCCAGTTGGTTGTATGTGTGTATGGGGGGGGGACAACACTGAGATTGGATGAGGGGCTTGCGGGAGGGGTTGGGTTTGACTAGACCAGTAGAGTAGGTCTAGGAACATGGGTGTGAGAGTGGAGAGGAAATTGAGGCTGGGGGAGAAGCAAGGCAGATCTGATAAGGAGCTGGGGTGAGGGGTGAGAACTGTGACTGTCTGGGCAAAGGGACTGAAGCCAAGGAAGGTAGAAACTGGGGAAGGAGCTAGGAAGGGAGTGGGTGAAGAGTCAGATTAAATGATGAGTCCAAGGAAGGAGACTAAGACTGGGAGCCAGTGGGGTGGGAGGAGAGATGGATCAGACAAGGCTTGGAGGCTGGAACTGGGATAGGCTGGGAAAGAATACTGGGACTGGGTGTGGGAAAGGAGAGAGCCTGGAAGTAGGGGAGGGTGGATTGAGACTCAGAGATACCCCAGAGAGGGAGACTAGAGGTATGTCTACACTACACATTTACATTGGCGCAGCTTCACCAATGCAGCTGCACCACTGTAGTGCAATTGGCGAAGGTGTTCTGAGCCAACAGGAGAAGGCTCTTCCATCGATCAGCTCAATAACTCCACCTCCATGAGAGGTGCTAGCTATGTTGGCAGGAGACATACCCCTTTTTCATACCCCTGAGTGACGTAATTATAGCAAAGTAAGTATGTAGTGTAGATCAGGCCTAGAGTGTCTGGGCAAGGAGACTGGGACTAGTATGAGAAGCTTGATGACTGTACAAGCAACCTTAATTCTGGCATTTTCTTACTTCAGTACTTGACTTTGCAACCCTAATAATGTTTCATTAATATAGGTTTTTGTGTATGTATAATAAAGAGGTTGAATTTCTGCTTTTAATGCAAAACTGACCCTAACTTTAACTGTGATTGTTAAGATTACACATTAAGATCATTTGGATCTTGACTTAAAATTTCAATGTTATAGTCAAAAGTCCCCCATTTCTGAAGACTATCTATTAGCCAGGGTGAACTAATTTAAATTGCCTATTTTAATCATGATTTAAACCAGCAAGCAGGATACCTGGATTTAAATCATCAATTTTAATTGCCTTTTGCATTTGTACTTTTTAGTTATTTTCCTAAAGAAAGGTTGTTTCTCATTGGTTGGACACCACTAAAACATGTTGATTTGCAATTAAATATAGCCTTTACACTAAATTTGTTGCTTCTTTTTGCTAACCAGGAGGTTACACTATATCCAATATACATTTATTTAAGCAATAAATTATATAGCTTAATTTACATTGATTCAGTTTCTTAATGTTTACATTTTTATTGTGTTAGACAATGGTGAGTGATGCATTTCTTATTTACTAAATGATTAATTTTCCACTTGTGATTTGTGTCATGTTCTGTTTGGATAGAAATTCAAATTAAATAAAAAATGCACAAAAATTGTATTTTATTTTATTATTAAATAGAACTACCTCAAATGTGCAGCATACATAAGGGAAAAAATGTTTATCACAACAGTTTTGCATTTAAACCTAAGTGGTTTATTAAACAAAAGAAGTACTGTCTGTAGATAGTGAATTGAACTGATTATTTCTGGTCATGATGGCCTATATTTAAGAACTAGTAGATGTCATCCTCTCACAACTAGTTTTTATTCATGGATTGGAAGACGAAAACAAGCTTTTCTGCTTTTTCAATTCCCAACTCATTTCTTAATTTAAATGAACTCGTCATTGAATTGAACTAGTTAAATAAACAGAAATGAAGAAAATATCCTCTCTGCACCTGCAGAAGAGGCTACTGCTGTCAAAAGCTGATTCAGCATTTCAGTAAACTCTGGTTCTCCACGTGCGTAGCCAATGACTTCCACCAGTTCAGTGGTTTGACTTTCTTCAAAACTTGGCAGCAATATGTACTGTTTGATATCAATTTTTATATTTACTGTTAGTAGGTGACCCAGACTTCCCTGATTCTTTGTAAAGTAGCTAGAGTCCCACAATGCCTTTTGTCTGTAATTCTTTGTATTTATGCTGGACCTTAGCTGAACTTCAGCTGAAGCTAGTCAAATTTAATTTTAAATATGCTTATCTTTAAAAATCTGATTTTAATTTAAATTTAAACATCCAATTATTTTATTTTTTTAAATCATCAATTTTTATCCTCCGTGCTACTAGTAATAGTTTGATAAGAAGGGAAATTGCTTGATATGCATTGAGTGATTTTGTAAAAAGAACATAACTTACAACTGGCAAATTATGTTAGTACAGAATGCAATAAATAAATAAAAATAGTGAGTAGATGTACATTTTTACCATGAATTATTTGTTTTGAAATTATTTAAACTCTTTTAAAACTCAGGAAAAATATGAAGTATTTACAGGGAAAGACCAAGAGCTCACCTACTTTCTGGTTTTTTAACCAGAGCAAGCTGTATTGTTGACATATATGGCATTTCCTCCAGTTTCATAGGTTTTTTGCATAAACATAAGAATGGCCGTGCTGGGGCAGATCAGTGGTCCATCTAGCCCAGTATTCTGTCTTCTGACCATGATGATTCTGAGGGAATGAACAAAAATGGGTCAACCGTTGAGTGATCGATCCCCTATTTATATTTTTTTATTTAATTTCAGTTTCTTTAAAGTGCCTATCCCAAATATTGTAGGTGCTTTCACAACATTCAGAACTACAAACCAATAATTAAAAAAATGCACAATGAACTGCCATTATAGCAACCTAAATTAAATCACTTTCAGTCACTAATAACATCAGGACTTTATCTAGTTTTTAAATTAGAAATTATATAATAAAACATGAGAAAACAAAATATAAAGCTGGTGAGGTGTTTTTGTTACTAACAGTTTATTTATTTATTAGCAGGTGCTCCTGTTTCCATTTAAGCATTTGTTCACTTTCATTTTATTGCAGAGGTCTTTCATCCGTGACTTTTTTTCACTTCAGAACCCTGGCGTTAGAACGTAAGAACATAAAAATGGCCATACTGGGTCAGACCAAAGGTCCATCCAGCCCAGTACCTTGTCTGCTGACAGGGGCCAATGCCAGGTGCCCCAGAGGGAGTGAACCTAACAGGTAATGATCAAGTGATCTCTCTCCTGTGATCCATCTCCACTCTCTGACAAACAAAGGCTAACAACACCATTTCTTACCCATCCTGGCTAATAGCCATTAATGGACTTAACCTCCATGAATTTATCTAGTTCTCTTCTAAACCCTATTATAGTCCTAGCCTCCACACCCTCCTCAGGTAAGGAGTTCCACAGGTTGACTGTATGCTGTGTGAAGAAGAACTTCCTTTTATTTGTTTTAAACCTGCTGTCCATTAATTTCATGTTTCTATGTGTTTATGGAACCTTCAGTTCTTTTCATAATGTTCCCTTTGTGTCAGTCTTTGAATTACTGGTGAGGCTACCATCTGTCCTTGGCATGTTTTGAACTAGATCACCCTCTAACTTGTCGAGGACAGGCTATCTATTACGACTGTCTTGCTTGAATGGTGTTGTATCCATTTCTAGTGAAGACCTGGAAAGTAAATATCAAATATATCTCAAGTGCTTTTGCAGTTCATTGAGATGAAATCTGGAATGAGACTGATTCTTTACAGGAATGTGATCTATACCTAATATCTGTTGCTGATGTTCTTGCTACGGTATGTTATAGGACAGCATACTGGATCATCCAACGGCGTTATTGAGTTTAGTAAATGTGTATGTCATAAACCGCACCTCAGTCACACCATAACCCAAATAATTATTTTTCAAAATAAACTAACAACCTACCGAAGTACTTTAGTAAATACTTGGCATTTGTAGAATATTCTTTATGTTAAAGAGACAATGAAGGTTCTAAATTTCAGTTCAGTTTGTATGCTGGGGGGAGGGGAGAGGGGAATCTGAGCATGAGAGCCTACATTCTCGAATACACTAGGGCCACTTTGCACCACATATAGCTCAAAATAGCAATAAAGCAACAATAGATGGCCTGGGGAAAATTCATACTGTGGATCTATCTAAACTGCAATTAAAAACCCACAGCTGGCCTATGCCAGCTGACTCAGGTTTACAGGGTCGCACTAAGGGGCTGTTTAATTGTGGTATAGACAATAAGGGTCAGGCTAGAGCCCAAACTCTAGGCCTGTGAAGTGGGTGGGTCCCAGAGCTCAGGCTGCAACATGAGCCTGAAAGTCTACCCCACAATTAAACAGCCCCACAAACCAGAGTCAGCATGCATGGGCTTGCTGCAGGTGTCTAATTGCCGTGCAGAAATACCTGGTGAAACTCTCCACTGATTGAGATTTAGCAAACGCAACTATCCTCTCTCCTGTGTCAGCAATCCCTTCACCTCCAGCATCAGAAGAAAGGGCATGGCATAATGTGGTGTGGGATAGATGGAATGAGTATGGGGAATGGGGTAGTAGTGCTCTGCTATTTTGGTGTAAGTTAGAGAAGGCACTGTATGGGAGGGGGATGGATAGCTCAGTGGTTTGAGCATTGGCCTGCTAAACCCAGGGTTGTGAATTCAGTCCTTGAGGGGGCCACTTAGGGATCTGGGGCAAAATCAGTACTTGGTCCTGCTAGTGAAGGTAGGGGGCTGGACTCAATGACCCTTCTGGATCCCTTCCAGTTCTATGGGACAGGTATCTCTCTCTCTCTCTCTATATATATATATAGATATAGCCCTAACCTGCAGCTGTGAATCAGGAAGCTGCATTTGGCTCCCTGCTAGAGCCCCTCACTGTTCCATGAATGGAGAATAAAATTATGAAGATGGTTTAGATTGATGTGCAACACAAGGCTACACACTCTCATTTCTACCCAAAATTTGTAATTTTATCAGGTCCTGATCTAAACAGCAACACTTGTAGCAAATTCCAAAGAATAAGGACATAGAAAGGTTAACTGAAGTTGAGAAATTAATAAATTCTGTACAGTCTTCTGATTCTTAAATATTTTCTGGGAACCCATTAACAAAATTCCAATTTATCAAATTATTTTATCCCTGTTTGTCCAATACACACTACTGGTCAGTACATTTAATGTTTTATATCAGTGAATGTGTGAAAGCAGTTAAAGTCAATATTGTTCATAGTCATATATGTGCACAGGAGACACTCACAAACCACATCCAGTCAAATATTGTTTCAGTATACTGCTAGTGCCATACAGGCTTCTGTTGCAGGCACTCTTCAATGTAGTCTTTAATCATGCCTTTTTTAAAGATTTGCTCTGTATGTCTTATAGTCTAATACCTAAAAGCAGCACTGGTAGTGTCACAGTTGCTGAATTCAGGGTTCATAATAGTCCTGAACTGCAAAAAAAATTTTGTGGCTTTGTAATTCCTGAAAACATTAGGAGAGTTTCAAAGTAATGGCAACTCATGTACAAGAGAATAGGAAATAAAATAATTTTTTATTGCTTCTCAAACAGCTCTGTTTTGTATTACCTTTCCATAGTGGCACATAAGCTTTCAGTATCTTTTGGCATCAGGAAACACATAAAACTGTCTTTTTTGTATTAACCAAGAATTTATTTGTGCTGGTAAATTTAAGTCTATGCAAATCGTTGCACTGCAAAAAAGAAACAAGAGAACTGTTAAACTTTTTAAGAGTTTACTTCTGATAGATGTAATTAATGTAAAGAAAATGCTCATCAAATAAAGAAAAAGGGGGAAATACTTTCATGTATATGACATAAGGCTTACTGGTGACTTAGTCAAGTTAAATTTGCATGTTTGACAGAATATTCAGTGTCCAGCTAAGAACATCTAACATATTGAGACAGAGTAAAGTATTAGAAGTGATGTATAAGACACAAACAAAACTCTGCTTCAGTTCTAAAATACCATGTTTTGTGTCTTCAGGTAAAATAAAGCCATCACCCGTGCAAAGGTTACCTAGTCCACCCACTAGTATGGTGAAAATCATGTATCAGCTTAATGAAAGTGACATCAGTGGAAATGGCATTTAGGCTTTGTCCTTATGTAAGATTATTTTACTTCCATTCCATTTGCCTGTAGTCTAAACGTATCCAATTCTAATTTGTAAAATGAACTAAATTTGGTATCATCTCCTTTTCCCTGGTGCTAAAAGAGAAAGAGACAAGTGGGACAAAAGTCACAACAACTTATTGTCAAAGTTGTTGTGGGATAACCTACTTTATACATTTTTGAAACCATCTGCCTGGTCATGTAGGCATCACAGTAAGATAATTTACTAGAGTATTTTCTGTGTTTACAGTATCATATTTAGAAATTTATGTTCTATCATTCCTCAAATAAGCCGTATTTGAATATAAAATTTCCCAAATTCTTCTACATATGTTAGTTGTTCTGTCAACATAGTCATTTGGTCAGATGACTGTATCTTTCAGTTGTTTGGTCAAGTAATCATTTCACTGCACATTTGACTAAAACTTAATGTATTTAGTAAAAAGACTGAATTTTTTATCATGATTCTAGAAGGAGAGGGTAAATTAGTTCTGGAGACAAAATTTGCTTGTTATCTAACCAGGCCATCAGTCAAACTATACAGTAATGGAACTTCACTGATGAAACAGTAAGTTGAGTTTCACTATACATAGAATTTATATTTTTGTGAGTGTACTCTTCAGTTCTCTTTTGGCCTTCTTCCTTTTCATACTCTTCTGCAGGGGCACACCTCCAATGTATCTTCCTCTCTCTTTGTCTCTATAGGGCACTGTGGTCGCCAAACATTTAACCTTGTCCCCACCCTGAGCCATGGTTGACAGCTGGAGCTGGGAGTGGAGCCACCAGTGGGACTGGGGCTGCAGCTGGAAACTGAGCCATGGTCAGGGCTGGGGATAGATGCTAGAGCCTCAGCTGGGGTGGGTCTGTGGCTGGGACTGGGACTGGGAGTGGAGTCACATCCAGGGACTGATGCTGGGGCCAGGGGCGGCAGGTTTGTATAATTTTTTGTGGCGCCCAGAACAGGTCCAACCCCCCACACCTGCCTTGTAAGCCGATACATATTTTTTAAAATAATGTAAAAATGTGAGGGGTCTGGGGTGGGGTGCTCAGGCAGAGAGTTGGGGTGTGTGGGGGTGAGGGCTGCAGGGTGGGGCTAGAGATGAGAGGTTCATAGTGCAGGAGGGAGCTCAGGGCTGAGGCAGAGAATTGGGGTGCAGGGGGTTGAGGGCTCTGGCTGGGGGTGCAGGCTCTGGGCTGGGGTGGGGCAGGGGATGAGGAGTTTGGGGTGCAGGCAGGCTGCCCTGGGGCTGGGGCCAGAGAGGAGGACTCCCCCCAGCCCTCTCCCTGCCAGCAGCAGAAAGCTCTGGGGGAGGGACCCCCTTCTGCCCCCCAGCAGCACACTCACCTCATTGTCACTGCACATGCTCCTAGGACCCCTCAGGTCCAGGAAGCCCCCTCGCCTCCCCTGTGGTGGGTGCCAGGGGAGGGGGCTGCCATCACATGTGCACCTCCTCCCCTGCTGCTGCCCCTCACTGTAGCCTCATTGGAGATGGGGCTGCCCCTTGCCCAGCATGGGGCAGGAGCAGTGACTGTGGGCAGAGGGCCCCCATGCTGGTGGAGGGTCCCACCGGAAAAGGGAAGGGTCCATCTGTCCGAGGTGGAAGGGCAGAGGCAGGGGCAGGGGCAGCCTGGGTCAGCCTGCCCTGGCACTAGTGGTTGGGGTAGGGGGGCACTAGGAATCTGCAGCGGCAGTTGATGCTGGGAGCCAGCAGAGTGGAGCTGGAGGGGGCAGCCGCCCGCTGCCCAGGATGCAGGCAGGAACACTCGGGGGAGGTGCATGGGGGCAGCAGGGAGGGCTTGGGGAGAAACTTGGCCCCAAACATTGGTGGAGCCAGGAGCCTGTGCCCTGAATATTGCTGGAGCATGGGCACTATGGTCCCAAATAACTCCCCGGCCATGGCCGGGGGATGAGGATGGGGGTGGGGCTTTGGCCGTGGCCAGGGCCAGAAGCAGGGCTGTGGCCAGGACCAGGAGCAGGAGTGGAGCTGTGGCTAGGCCAAGAGCCAGGGGCTAAGTCTGGGGCCGCAGCTGGGGTTGGGACCAGAAGTGGAACCGTGGCTGGGAGCATGGCTGCGGCTGGGCGCAGGGCCAAGAGTGGAGTCACAGCTGGGAGCTGGGGCTGGAGCAGAGCAGGGGGAAGAACGGGGCTGGGTGGCGCTCCCCTTTCCCACCCCCATGGGGGCTGGCCTGGTCTCCCAGCTCCCCAGAATGTTCTTCCACGCCCCTTTAAGGGGGCATGTTCCACAGTTTGGGGATCACTGGTATAGGGACAGTGAATGTTTTTTCTCCTGAAACACATGTAACTATATCGTCTCCTCTTCCCTCAACATCTCTCTCTCTCTCTCTCTAACCAGTCAATGCACAGCTACTGAGAGTTCTGGCCAGGACTTCACTTGCTCAGCATAATGGGGCCACCAGAAGGATACATCTTTGGTTCCCCATGGCTGAGGGGGACTTTGGCACGATATGTGTTCATCTCTGCTGCTTCAGGGGAAGCTGGAAAAGATGTATCTTAATTGCCCTGTTTTGTACAGCTCTAGGGACTCAGCTGAAGAGTATAGAGACATCACATTTGGCAGGGACATAAGGCCAGGTTTTCAAAGGTATTTAGGCACTTAAAGAAGTAGATAGGTGCTAATAAGCTAGTTATCTGCCTTGCCTGACATTCTGTGCACGCAGGTATTTGTAAGAAAGGAGTATATGGAATGAAGCATGGCCTACAAGTTGTGCTTGACTTAATGCACACATTGTGCCAGACTCTGCATTATACTGGTATCTAGAATTTCTTTGTTTTACCATTTTTCTGCTTCAAAAATTCCTTGCAAAAAGAAAGACATTAAAATATCGGCAAAATTGCAAAGGAAAGTACTAGAAAGTCTGGAAATGCTGAAGTTATGATGGACCATATAAACTTAATTCTACCCCATCTTTTGCATATGTATTAAGCCAAGGGTCCCCAACAAGTGACGTCATTGAGAGGCGTTGCTGCTGAAATGCTGCAGAAATTTGACGGCATTTTGGCAGATGCTCCACCGCCGCCACGGTCCTTCATCTGGTGCCTGCCAGACGAAAAAGTTTGGGGACCACTGTATTAAACAGTCTTTGAGTTGTCAAAGCAGCAAGGACTCCTGTGGCACCTTATAGACTAACAGACGTTTTGGAGCATGAGCTTTCGT
>NC_133771.1:128076876-128078493 GCF_003597395.2 Chelonoidis abingdonii
GATGGTGTCGCTGGTGTAGATATGTGGGCAGAGTTGGCATCGAGGTTTGTTGCATGGATTGGTTCCTGAGCTAGAGTTACTATGGTGCGGTGTGCAGTTACTGGTGAGAATATGTTTCAGGTTGGCAAGTTGTCTGTGGGCGAGGACTGGCCTGCCACCCAAGGCCTCTGAAAGTGTGGGATCATTGTCCAGGATGGGTTGTAAATCCCTGATGATGCGTTGGAGGGGTTTTAGCTGGGGATTGTATGTGATGGCCAGTGGAGTCCTGTTGGTTTCTTTCTTGTTATATGTGTTGGTCTATAATATTTCCTTCCCAAAATACACATATTGATAAAGCTAATGTTTATATTTCTGTGAAAGATTAACAGAGGGAAACATCTGGAAAACTTGCAGTAAAATAGAAATATTACAAAAATATATTCTTTAAGTACACTGTAATTATTAACATCATCCTTCAGTCTTTACATGAGCAAACTTTCCATTAATTGGGAAATATGATTCACTTTCCATTAGCATCCAGAATCTTTACTTGTGGATGCACTAGTCACAGCATAGAAGACAGTCAGTCACTCATATGTTTTATTTGCCTTATTTTGACTGAGGCAGATTTGAGGCCCTCCTGGTCATATCAGACTAACAGCTTTAATTATTTGGATCCAGGACATTGTTCTTTGCTACAAATGCAAATTTCTTGTTGCTTTCTGTTTAGTTTCTGAAAGATTAAATATTACATAGTTTGATATTTCTGAAGAGGCACATAAATGTCTTCTTTGTACTCAAAGAACATTCAGTGGAAGGTCATTTAATATCAACTGTCATTAGCCTACTATAACACCTCTTTTAAACCACTTTGTTATTGTAAACTTCTGTGACTGTCCTGTCCTTGTTCTTCTCCTACCTCTCTAGTTGCACCTTCAGTGCATTGGAGGATCCTCCTCATCTGCCCTCCAACTTTCTGAGGCGGTTCCAAAGGTCTCTGTCCTTGGTCCCCTTCTCTTCTCCCTCCAAATCGTATCTCTGGCTAATCTTATCTGCAAACACTAATCCAACCACCGTATCTATGCGATGATTTATATATCTGCCTCTCTACTTCAGATCTGTCTCCTTCTGTCCAACCGAAAATTTTGGCCTGTCTCTCTGATATCTCCTAAAGGATGTCTATCCATCAGCTCAAGCTTAACATGCCAGTGCCTAAAACAGAGCTCTTAATCTCCTCCCGCAGCAGCCACTATCACATACTGCTTTTCTTGATCACCATGGCGAACACCACCATTCTACCTGTCACTCAGGCCGTAACCAGGCTGTCATCTTCGATTAGGACCTCTTTCTAGGTCCTCACAGCCAGACTGTGCCTATGTCTTACAGAGTCTTTCTGCATAACCTCTCTAAGGGTATGTCTGCACTACGAGATTATTCCGATTTTACATAAACCAGTTTTGTAAAACAGATTGTATAAAGTCGAGTGCACATGGCCACACTAAGTACATTAATTTGGCAGTGTGCGTCCATGTACCAAGGCTAGCTTCGATTTCTGGAGGGTTGCACTATGGGTAGCTATCCCGTAGCTATCCCATAGTTCCCGCAGTCTCCCCCGCCCATTGGAATTCTGGGTTGAGA